>NC_090443.1:127924453-128186953 GCF_031143425.1 Pleurodeles waltl | reverse complement strand
ATTACAGGCACCTGATTAGTCTATTTAAATACTAGTCCGCCCCAGTGGGCCTCTCAAGTGAGCAGTGCATGCTGGTTGTGGTGGTCCTGCAATTTTTTCATTTTGCCCCAAGTGGGTTGCTGGAGCCAAACGAAATAATGAACCAAAGTGCAAAACCTTTGTAGGCGAATCCAAAGTAAAATTGTCAGATTTGCTGTGAATAACCCAACCTGATTGCTCTTATGTGACAATCCATTTTTAGTCACACAGACCTGCTACGATGTGCAGTGTTTGCTGCTTTCCCAACTGGACAGGCCGGTTAAACATCAAAAACGAAGTTGTCCTCATGTGAAAGCGCACTCCCAACAGGTTATATAAACGGGAAGAAAAAGCAAAGCCAGCAACTCACAGTGCATTCTTTAAGCAGTTTCATTATTCCAGGCTTTAAGTTATAAAATCATCTCTGGACACGTGTTTCAAGGTCAATGGATTGTCACATAAGAGCAATCAGGTTGGGTTATTCACAGCATATCTGACAATTTTACTTTGGATTCGCCTACAAAGGTTTTGCACTTTGGTTCATTATTTTGTTTGGCTCCAGCAACCCACTTGGGGCAAAATGAAAAAATTGCAGGACCACCACAACCAGCATGCACTGCTCACTTGAGAGGCCCACTGGGGCGGACTAGTATTTAAAGAGACTAATCAGGTGCCTGTAATTAGACAAGCTGAAGCCATGCCGGTCTTTGCAGTAAGAAAGAGATGCCTGGAACACCTCCAGCACTGGCTGCACCTATGAGGGTGAAACACTTTTATGTTTTTCTCTGCTGAAGAAAGGATTGACCTTGAAACACGTGTCCAGAGATGATTTTATAACTTAAGGCCTGGAATAATGAAACTGCTTAAAGAATTCACTGTGAGTTGCTGACTTTGCTTTTTCTTCCCGTTTATATAACCTGTTGGGAGTGCGCTTTCACATGAGGACAACTTCGTTTTTGATATATATATATATATATATATGTACACATTCCATTCTATGTCAGGACCGGAGGCAAGGATTATGCATGTACAATTCTTACTTACCACCAATGATGCAGTAGCATAAATAGGTTTGAAATAAAACCTTTTAAAATTGGACTCTGCTGACCAATCTGCCTAATTTATTATGTCCTCCAATTTGCCTGAATGGCCTTAACTGCCATGGCCCTCCTCGGGGAGTGAGCGCTAAATTGGTGTACATCATTTACGGCCTCTGCCATAATCCACCTTACACACCTGGCAATGGAAGGAGATGAAACCAGCTTGAAGGGATTCTTGATAGCCAATAAAAAATTTATCTGACCTGGCAGCCTGATATACAGCCGTTATTTACCTGTACGCGTTAATGCATCGGACAGCACAAAGTTAGATGCACCCTCAAAAGCTGGATAGGTTACTGACCTAATATTTGTTTTGATCCTCTGGGAAATTGTTAAGGTGACACCCTCTGGGATGAAAGCTCTTGCAGTGATGTCTAAAGCTCTGACATTTGAAACTATCTTGCAAGAAATCAGGCAGAGCAGCATGGCCAGCTTTGCAGAAATTTCCATCCTAGAAAGATATTGGTTATCCTGCCAATTCAGTAGAAGCAGTAGAACCAAATTAACATCCCATAATCCAGAGTATATGGGCTGCAGGAGTCTAGACATTCTGATGCCCTTTATGAGCTTACAAACCCACAAGGTGCCCACCCCACCTGGATGTTGTTGATGGGATGATGCCCTGCTGGACTCTCCAATCTGAACAAATTCACAGTGCAATAAGCTAGGCCATAACACGCCAGTTCTGCTATAAAATTCAGGAAGTCTGTAATCTCTGCCCCCAGGGGATCCAAGTGTCTCTCCACACATCCACAAACCAATCTTCTCCAGACCAACCTTTACCTCTTGACGGTCCCGGAGGCCCAAGCCTGTTGAATGAGATTCTCAGCATCTTCTGAAAGTCTGCAGTTTTCTGCTGGGAATGATGGAAGTTCCGTCGGCGTTTCCCAAGATAGTTCCAGCAGGGTGGAGAACCACGCCTGTGATTTCCATATCAGATTTACCAATTCCATCCAAGCTGTAAGACGTCGGACTTGACCTGCTCCTCTGGAAATCAGCAAGAATGATGGGAATGCATAGGGCTGACCTTTTGTCCAGTTCTGGAGAAAGGCCATGGCGCCAGGGTCCAGCCATCAATTAACGTGCTGCAGGAGCTGAGCGTTTAGTCTAGAGGCAAACAAGTCCACACTGCAAGGACCCCATCAGTCCATCAAGGCTTGGAATACTGCTCGATGTAGTTGCCAATCTTTGGAATCCTTCATGTATTGAGAGTTCCAGTCTGCCACTGTTTTCTGAGTTCCTGGAAGGTATTCCGCTTTCAACAAAATCTGGTGTTAGAGGCTGTAATGCCAGAAGTCCTTTGCCAACTCTGCCAATCCTTTCGAGTGCTTACCCCATCCCCTGCCCCCCAAGCAGTTGATGCATTGTCCTGCTGATGTATTGTCCATCCTCAGGCGGATGTAGCATGAAACTCTCCTCTGGGTAAGGGACCAGATGGCAAATAAATCTGCAAAGAGTTCTAAGAAGTTGATGAACATGTTCAACTCCTCCTCCGTCCATCTGCCTCCCATGGAGATCTTGCCACATCCTGCTCCCCAGCCCTGCTGACTGGCATCTAATTCTATGATCAGGTCTGGTGAGAATCTGTAAGATTGCCCTGTCATTCCAAACCTCCATGTGGTCTATACACCCACTGTTACTCCATCCTGGCCACTGCAGTCAGTGAGATCAGTTCCGAGTAGGTGAGGCCCCTCCAGAGGTTAGCTGGATTCAGAAGCTGCAATGCTGTGTAGTGAAGGGGACCTGGGAAGATGGCTTGTATTGACAATGACAACAAACACACTTTCTGGCCAACTGCCTGAGAAAACTCCTGTCCTTTTCAGTAACTTGATTAATTCCTTCTTGATCTTGGAAATCTTCGACTCTGGCAGGCTCAGAGTGGCTGACCCAGAGTCACAGAGGAAACCGTCAAAGGTCATATTCTGCGCTGGGTTAAATTCAGATTCTTGACTGTTGATGAAGAACCCCAAGTCCTAAAGGAGAACAGTAGGTTTGTTCAAATACAACAGTAGTTGGGTACATGAGTGATCCATCAGGAGGGTATCATCTGTGTAAATTATCAACCTGACTCCCTTAGGACTTCCACTACTGGACAAAGGAGTTTGGTGAACCATCATGGTGCTGATGACAGACCGAATTGGAGAGATTGAAACTCGAATTTCTGACCCCTCCAAGCAAATTGCAGAAAACGGTGATGCAGGGCAAGTTAGAGACCTTGAGGTACGCATCTTTGAGGTCCAGGCATACATCCAGTCATTCTACAACAAGAGGTCCCTCAATAGGTAAATGCCGTCCAGCTTGAAGTGGCGGTACACCAGCCACTCTTTGAACTCTGTTAGGTTTATTACCGGCCGAAACCCTTGGTCCTTCTTTTCCACCAACAAGGTTGCTGAGGAAATGACAACGGTGTAATATGGACCTCCAAATAGCTGATTTGAGTCCGATCAGACTCATGTCTTTTCCGAGAAAAACAGGGGAGTTGTTTTTATCATCTGTACCAAGGATCCGTAAAACTCTATGTCTTACCTTTGTTCCATCTCCAGGACCCAACAGTCTAAAGTAATATCTGGCCATTTGTGTGTGAATAACCTTAGTCTCCCGGCAAGCACAACACTGTCATCTCTGCTAACCAATCCAACACACTAACATCAAACAACCCTCAAGTCGTAAGAAAATGAGGGACTTAATTGACAGCAGTGAAGCAACAGGAAGGGGTACAGACATCATATATATATATATATATATATATATATATACACACACATATGGACAGGTTCGAGATTGGTTAATGGTTGTCATGGACACATATTCCTTGTGGTTCATGGAATATGTACTGATTGTTTTTTCTTTTACTCTTCAAAACTGCTGTAATAAAAAAGTAAAGAAAGAAGTTCATAATCCTCCGGCCCTGACATAGAATGCATGTATATATATATATATATATATATATATATATATATATATATATATTTTTATATATATGTATGTACATATATATATATATGCATATATATATATATATATATATATATATATATATATATACACAACATATATATATACACACACACACACACACACGTATATAATCTATGTCAGGACCGGAGGCTTCTGATTATGCTTCTTTCTCTTTACTGCCAAAAATACAGCAGCCAATAAACTTTAACAATCTAAAAAAACTTCATTTCCCATGAAACCGTGTAGTTCAGAGTCCACCAATCATATGTAAGCTCACTGTATATTAGTCTCTATCAACATAGACCTTCCTCTTTCTTTGCTGCTGCAGCCACAGATAAGTCACCTTCTATGTTTTTTTCTTATGGTATTCAAGGTTTATATTGTGAAATCCTTCATAATTCCCACAGTGTGGAGCGGGAGCGGGCTCTCACGCGTTGTGGTGCTTTGCGCTGTCCACGCTCTTCTCGATCGTTTTGATCGCGTTTTTATTTTTTGCCCCGTTTTTGCTCAAGTCGGAGATTCCGTCTTACACGGCGGCAAGGGGGCGTGGCCACGCGTTTCAGCTTCGGAGTCTTTCTGACTCCTAGACCGCGATAGCGTTATGAGGACAAGTCATCATTCTAGGTTCATGCTCGCGCATGCGTTCTCCTTGCTCAGCCGGGATTCCCAATGAGCGAGGTGATCGCAACGCGCAAAGACACGAGACAGAGCTTTTTTTAGCCCGTTCTCAAACTGATTGTTATTTTTGAGCCCTGGAACGCCCGACGGGGTGAAAAACTCACATTAAGGCTTGGCCTAGGGAACAAATTGCAGGGGCTCCCTCCACATTATATTTGCTGTGACGTCTATATACATTTATATTTATATATATTTGTATTGCCTTTCCCTGCTAGGGCTGTGTTTCCCCCCCTTGAACTCCTTCATACATCCTGTCTGCATAATCGCGTACTACGCTGAGGAGGATGAATGTTATCAGGACCATCCTGAGGATCATGAGGATCATATAGAGGAAAGACTAGTGGAAGCTCTGGGCTACCATGTCCAGGATTCCGTGAATCAGGTTCTGATAAATGCACTAAAACCCTTTGCTCAGCCCCTGAGACGTTTTGGGCACCGCAAATTGAGAGGACGTCCTCTACTTGAATCTGGTTCTCACCTCGACCAGCCCTTGGAAATGGGCGCTGCCCATAGAGCCTTTAAAAGACCCTTATCTTCGGCTGATGTTCTGGCAAATATGGCAGCTTCAGTCATGCAAGATCATGGGTATGATGTTTATTCCTCACTGGAGTTTCCAGACACAGGTCGGGATTCGACCCCCTTACCTGATGGACCACCTTCTTCTGCATCTCATTCCTCTGGCTCAGATCAGGAACATGATGATCCCAAGCTTACAGGCAAACGCAAACGTAAGGCACATAACGTCCAAGAGCGCTGCTCTTCTTGTCAGAACCTCTCTTTCGACCCTGAGAACATTATCCATCCTCGGTCTTCCGGCTGGATTCCTTGTGAGGAGGTTGCACAGTATGTACAAAACCACATCAGAAAGGGTTTTGACCGCGACATGCGCAACATGTTGCGTTCTGAATGCCCCCGTCCTTCACTACCTGGCAAGGTAGCAGAGACCCCGGATTTGGATCCAAACATGGCAACTTTTATGAAACATTTTGCCAAAGACCCTAAGAAAGGACTTGATAGGGCTTGGAAGGGTTGCCAAGACAGGTTGCTAGACATTTCAGGGCCTATCACAAAGATTCTGGAGCTGGCAGTTCAGGCCAAAGAAACTGAATCCTCATTGGACCCTCTGACGGTTCTGGAGTGGGCTCAATGAGCTATATGTCTTTTAAGTAACGCAAACTTTGCCATGTCCATAGAACGTAGACGCTCATTTTTTAAGAGACTTGATCTCAAATTGGCGGAATTGGCCCCCAATGACGCAGGTCCTTCCGCATATGGTTTGTTGTTCGGCGATAGATTTGTGAAGGATTTAAGAAAATATATTGCCACCTTCTCCGCTTTAGACAAAGCCCAATCCTCTATGAAGAAAATGTTTACTAGAGGCCTTTTTGTCAGGGCCGGGTGCTACAGGGGCCGTGCGTCAGGCCGAGGATTCCATCAGGGCTCCGGAACGTACCACCAGCAAGATCAAGGCTATTATGCACAATCAGGATTCTATCCATCTAGAGCCCGCAGAGGTAGAGGACGTGGCTACCGTAACAGAGGTGGTTTCTCCTCTTCAGAAGGCGGTTCCACAGGTGAGAATCATTCAGTTTTTGGAAGTTTTTCTAGGGGAGAGATTGAAAAATCATGTTGTAGCCTGGGAACGTGTGTCGCAAGATCCTTGGGTTCTCCAGACAGTGAAAGGATACAGGATAGAGTTTTATGCCACTCCTCGACAGGTGTCGCTGCCCCATCCAGCCCTTTTTTCCCAGACAGAAAGTTCTTTTGTGGACAAAGAAATAGCGCATCTTCTGCAGAAGTGCGCTATTTTTCGTACCGACCCCCATCAGACAGGTTTTGTAAGCTCGATTTTCCGGGTGCAGAAGAAAGGGGGCGGGTCAAGGTTGGTTCTCAATCTAAAAGAATTCAACTCCTGGGTTGTTTACCGCCATTTCAAGATGGAGGGCATCCATCTATTGAGAGACCTTCTTTTAGAAGGCGACTTTTTAGTGCGGTTGGACCTCAAAGACGCTTACCTTACAGTTCCCATTTTCGCACCTCATCGCCATTTTCTCCAGTTCTGTTGGAGAAGAGTGGGGTTCAACTCCTCACCGTCCTTCCTTTCGGACTTTCCTCCACCCCCTGGTGTTTCACCAAACTGTTAAGGCCTGTGGTTCAACTCCTCAGGGAAAGGGGAGTACGCCTCATCATCTATCTGGACGATATTTTGATCATGGCACAATCCGAAGAAGCGATCCTTCTTCATCTTTCATGGACGATTCAGCTTCTACAGGACTTGGGTTTCCTGATCAATCTAGACAAATCGGTTTTGACCCCTTCCAAGGTCATAGAATTCTTAGGTTTTCAGGTGGATTCCATCAAAGCTCAATTGCTGTTACCTCTGTCGAAGCGAAGGGCCATCAAGAAAGAGTTGAGGAGAGCTCTTGCCTCGCAGACTATATCATTGAAGACCCTTGCTCATTTAGTGGGTCTTTTAGCTTCTTCGATCCAGGTGAGTTTTCCAGGGCCTCTTCATTATCGAGCTTTACAACACCTGAAGATTCTTCATCTTCGCATGGGCTTATCGTATGCGGAACAGATTGTTCTGTCGGACGAAGCCTGGGCAGAGATCAATTGGTGGCTGGCTCTCATGGACGCCTGGAACGGCAGAGCCATCTTTGCCTCGAGTCCGGAAGTCATTATAGAATCGGATGCCAGCTGTTGGGGCTGGGGAGCTCATTGTGGCTCTGCTCAGACGGGGGCCGTTGGTCCCAGGAGGAGTTATCCCTTCACATCAACTGTCTGGAATTGTTGGCGGGAGCTTTTGCGATTCGCTCCCTATCTCCTCAGCAAGCGAAATGCTGTATCCTTCTTCGGATGACAATGTTTCAGTGGTTCAGTATATCAACTGTCTCGGGGGGACCAGATCTCGAGTGTTAGTGGAGATAGCAAAGGACATTTGGCAGTTTTGTCTTCGCCATCACATATCTGTGAAGGCAGAATACATTCAGGGTCGAGTCAGTCAGATTGCAGATTGGAATTCTCAATTCCTCAGGGATGGCAGCGATTGGAAGCTGGATCCTCAGATTTTCAACAAATTGAACTCTCTTTGGGGTCCTTGCAAGATGGACCTTTTTGCCTCGAGCTCAGACTCAATACCCAGCTACGTCACTTCTTCAGCTGGAGGCCGGATCCCTTAGCATCAGGGAAGGATGCATTTCTTCAGTCTTGGGAGTCGGGGATGCTTTATGCCTTTCCCCCCTTCATCATGATTCAGAGAGTATTCTCCGAGGTGTGGAGACAGGGAGCAGAATTAATGTTAGTGACTCCAATTTGGAAGGCTCAGCCTTGGTTTCCGTTAGCGATGTCAATGTCGTGCGCTTGTCCGATTGCGATTCCGCCGGACCCTCTTCTGCTATTGGACCCAGTGGGGGCTCCTCATCCATTGATATGTGGGGGGGACAATTGTCTCTCATGGCGTGGAGAATTTCCAGAGACGTTGGCAAATGCCGGGAGTTTCGGACAATGCGTTGTTTTTCTTGTCCCAATCTTGGGCTCCTTCCACTCACAAACGATATCAGTCTGCCTGGAAACAGTGGTTGTGGTGGTGTAGTGAACAAAGTATCGATCCCTTGGGGTCCTCCATTGTTATGATTATTAATTTTCTTTCGAGTCTAGCAGCTCAAGGCCTAGCAATTTCAGCAGGTCATCCCCATATAGAAGGGAAACCGATTGGGGAACACCCGTTGGTCTGTAAATTATTGCGGGGTATCCGCATGGTCAAACCCCCTCAGCCTAAATATACTTCCCTTTAGGATGTGGATATTGTTTTAAAGTTTTTAAAATCATGGCCGTGTCCTTAATAGAATTGAAAATTCTTGATGCGTAAGCTAGAAAAAATTTTATTCACTTAAAAAACAAAGGTCAGATATTATAGTTAGGTTCTGAATTTTCTTGCACAAAACCTTAGAAATTCAGCTGTTCTTGTTAGAGTAATTATAAGTAACTATAACTCGCACCCTAAGGTAACTATTACTCGTGTATCCACCCTGCACAGTTTTTTCTTCAATTATTTGACTGCTGAAGTTTAATTGATATTTTTATTGACGTTATAAAAGTTGTCATGAGTGCTGTAATATCTGGGGTAATTAGCAGTGCATGGCGAGGGCTCAAGTTAGGCCACAAGTTATAGTTACTTGAAATAACTCTATAACTGCTGAATTTCTAAGGTTTTGTGAGAGTAAATTCAAAACCTAACTATAACGTCCCTGTGACCTTTGTTTTTTTAAGTGAATTTCTATGTTTTAAAAAAATTCTATTTCCTAACTATACCGGCCCTGTACCCTTTGATTTTATCAGTGAATTTCCTTGGCTTTTTTTTAACGCAAAGTATTTAAATGACTATATGTTAATCCAACTACTACCGCATACGGTTTTGGCCGTGTGTGGCAGGGGTTGGCTGCAGGGCCTTTCCTGCGGCCAGACCGGCCAACCTCTATAACCACACAACCCCTGCAGCCCACCGCCTTTGGCCGTGCATGGCGGGGCTTGACAGCAGGACCTGCCTCTCTCTGGGTGTGAGAATCGGTGTGAAAAGCTGTCTCTGGTTGTCAGTGTGAGTGTGACAGTATCTATCCGGGAGTGACAGAAGGTGTGAGAGGGTTTATGTGGGTGTGAGAGTGGGTGTGAGAGGGCTTAGGCGGTTGTGTGAGTGGCTCTGATTGTAGGTGTGAGAGGGAGTCTGGATGTGAGAGTGTCTGAGCGGGTCTGTGAGTTGGTGCATGAATGAGTGGGTCTGAGAGTGTGTGCTTGAGTGTCTAAGTGAGTCAGTGAGTGAGTGCATAAGTCTGTGAGTGGGGATGTGAGTGGCTGTGACTGAGTGCGTGAGTCTCTGAGTGGATCTTTGAATGCGTGAGTCTCTGAGTGGGTTTGTGAGTGGGTGCGTGAGTCTGAGTGGGTCTGTGAGCGGGTGCTTGAGTCTCTGATTTGGTCTGTGAGGAGGTGTGTGAGTGTCTAAATGGGTCTATGAGTGGGTGCGTGAGTCTCTGAGTGTGTCTGTGAGTTAGTGCATGTGTTTCTGAGTGGGTCTGTGAGTGAGTGTATGAGTCTCTGAGTGGGTCTGTGACGTGTGCATGAATGTCTGAGATGGTCTGTGAGTGGGTGTGTTAATGCCTGAGTGGGTCTGTGAGCAAGTGTGTGAATCTGAGTGGGTCTGTGAGTGGCTGCATGAGTGTCTGACTGAGTGAGTGCATCTGTGAGTGGGTGTGTGAGTGTAGGTGTGTGTAGCTGTGTAAGTGACTCCGCCACAAAAAAACCTCACCTGCCCTTTTATCCAAGAAGAGTTCACAGCTTTGCACAAAATATCTTCCCAAGTGGAGTTCTTTCTGCCTCCTTTGGTAAATATCCAATATGTATTCTACACTACAGCTACGTAATGTAGCACAAGGAAATGTCAATAGTGACCTTGAGTGCATTTTGGCAACACGATTGTTCCTGTTGTGTCATTCTCTAGAATTTTGTAATAACATGAATCCTTCCTTAGAGAGGCCAGCAAGACTACAAAGATGTAAATCTCCACTAAACCAGGGTCCTTCCTCTTAGCTAAATGACGAAAGTGCTTCTTTATTTTGTGGAAAAGTCCTCAGCATCAAGAACACAACCACCAAAATCAGCTGGAAACGCACTGAGGGGGTCTCATGGTAAGCTGTACATAACCCTGGCAAAAGGCGGTAAGACATTTGCAGACTACCAAGGTTACTAAGGTGGACAGTACAGGGCCAAGCGTGCACAGCTTCAGGGTGATTTGCACATGAACCTACTTGCAGCAATTTAAAGGGCTAACCATGGGACGAATTTGGCCCAGGGGACACCATCCCCACGGCCCGGACATAAATAAGTGGAGGAAGGGGAACTGCATGCCCCCCCTACCCTGGCCGATTTTGGCCTCAGGGATCCCATCCCCCGGGGCCACATCTACTGGGTGCTCCCCAGGGCATCCAGTGTGCCTTGAGGCTCCCCCTGCAGACCCAGCTGGCTCTCTGCCTCCTGTGGGAGCTGGCGTTGCTACTGCACACAGGGAGCTGCTAAACATGCAGCTCCCTGTGTGCAAGAGCAATAGCCTCATCTCTTTCCCTGCCCACATCTCTGCGGGCAGAGAAAGAGATAAAACCTCTGCTTCTAGCGGATGAAAGCACTTTGACAGAACTCGTCCGCTTGAAGCAGAGTGTTTGCTCTGATTTGCCGTGAGCTGTCAAACCTCCTGCCAACTTAGAGCAAATAGCTTTATGCAGGGGGAGGGCACCCCAGGACACAGCAGGAGCTGGCCTAGGGGGGTGGAGGGCCCCAGGGCTAATAGTGGCTCCAATGTTTACTTTAGCCCCAGGGAGGTGTTTTTTTTACACCTGATGGTGGTGGTCCCTGGGGCTGCACTGGGGGGGTGCGCACCCACATATGTCAGTCTCCTCACCATGGGGAAGTGGCAGTCCCTGGGCCTAATAGAAGCCCTAGCAGGTCTCGAAAAATCATTAAAATGTTACTAGACCTGCAGGTCGAGTAGCTCAAATAATCTACTCTACCTGACTGTAATGTACTTGACCCAGAAACGGGTCTCAAATTGTGTGATCCTAGCTAAATATTGTATTTTATAGTCTCCTTTTTCTTCATTCTCACATATGAGTGCACCTTTAAATAGGTGAGTTCCGCATTTCTTCTATAAAAAACAAATCCTCTTTTGTTTGATTAAATACACTAAACGTTTGCTCGATGTATAATAAATCTAGCCCACATACAGGGTACATATGATCCATGCATGACTTGCCTCTTAGTTTACTAATAGCTTTGCCATCAAGGCAGGAGTGTTATGTTTAAACACTCACTTTAAATAAATATATTACTAAAGCATGATGTGGTAGCGCACTGTCATTTACAGACAGTAAATTTCCAAGAAATGTCCAAAAACCTTCCCACAGCTTTATTGATAAAACTATGTAGTGTATTAACAATAATCTGTGAAAATTGGGTTTCAGAAAACATTTAGCATTTGCACATCACCAAGTAAAGTGTTCTGACTTTTTTTATCCTATTAAAATATTTTTATCATCACACAGAAGTACAAAAAAATTGTCTTTCCCAGCTACTGAAATATATTTTGAAATGTTTGTAAAGTTTACTTAGTATAAATGTTGTGTGTTA
Organism: Pleurodeles waltl; assembly: GCF_031143425.1. Classification (NCBI taxonomy): domain Eukaryota; kingdom Metazoa; phylum Chordata; class Amphibia; order Caudata; family Salamandridae; genus Pleurodeles; species Pleurodeles waltl. The sequence continues at coordinate 128,175,029 of NC_090443.1, read as the reverse complement.
GGGAAAACTTGATACCAAAAGTCTTTCATTTCACATAGGTCAGACAGTTCACATTACAAAATCCTGGAACTCTGCAGTCACACAGAAAAGTATTTTCATTGCAAGAAGGCAATCTGACTTTTGACCTCTGTCTCTAAACACAGAGCAAATGTGACAAGAATAAGATTTAAAGGCATCTTAATTTCTAATTCAAATGCTGAAAGAACAGGACACCTTTTCCTTGTCCACTCGCCAAATGGAATCTAAAAAAGCTCGACCTCATAAGATAAAACTCACCAAAGCGAGTGGTTGAGTAGATTTTTTTAGCCTTGCCTAGGAGTGGGACACATGTACCCCACTCTTTTTTAAGCCCCAATGCCCCTAGGACCTGTCACACCCACGGTTAAGATAAAAGAAAAGGGTGAAAGACTGCCCTAAAAAAAAAATCTCTGAGAAATCTGTTGATCCATCCACTGATTTTTCTAAGATTTTAAAAAAAAAAAACGTTTTAGCTGGTGAGGTTTGTAAGGGACCATTGCACCAAGGCTAAGGGCTCAGGGTGACCCTACCAGGCCCCTTTTCTGTTTTTTTGTAACTTTTGTTGTGGGACTCAGCTGAAGCCGAGTCTCAAAATGGCTGCCAGCACTTTTTTGTTGAAGTGTTGGCTGCCAATCAGATATCAGCACGAGGACAGTTGGATCTGCAGAGATCTAAAAAATTTCAAGTCTGATATCTCCAAACTACTGAAAGGATTTACACCAAATCACAAAAAACACGATCTGCGGAACAGGATCTAGCTTCCTGCCAAATTTGGTGTAATTCTATTCAGCAGTTTGGGCTGTAGGCGTATCTAAAGACCATATGGAAAAATGTAATGGAAAAAACGTGTTTTGGGACCCCCTCTTTTTCTCAGCCCCACTTGACGGATCACCACAAAACTTTCCAGATAGCAGCTGAACCAACTAAAGTATAAGTTTAGAAGGTTTCGTGAAGATTCATCAAACTAGATTCTAACTATAACCACCTACTGGCGACCACCAGTAGGTGCACCAGCTGGCGACTACCAGTAGGCAGAAGTTATAGTTACCTTAGGGTATGAGTTATAGTTACTTAAGATAACTCTAACTATAACTGGTGAATTTCAATGGTTTGTACGAGTGAAACCTGAGCCTAACTATAACGTCCCTGTAACCTTTTGGTGTTTTCAGTGAATTTCTAATTTTTTATTTTATTTTATTCCGTAACTTTGACGTCCCTGTAACCTTTGTTTTTCCAATGAATTTTATATGTTTTTGCAATGCTATTTTATATATCTATATATTCACATCATGTATTTACAAGGCTACGTCATATAACAGCTGTGGCAGGAACTCCATCACAAGCCCCCCTGTTCTCCTCTCCACTCTGTCTTCGCTCCTCTGCAAGCCATCTTTCTCCTTTGCTGCCTGAAAGAAACCAAAAATAAATGAAATTACTTTAGAGGTGTCTCCTGAAAGTAGAGCATAGCTTTATTTCTGCTTTGCAGAATGACTTTATATTTGTCCCAAAAACCAAGATATTTAGGCCCGTATTTATACTCCGTTTGCGCCGAATTTGCGTTGTTTTTTTCGACGCAAATTCGGCGCAAAACTAACGCCATATTTATACTTTGGCGTTAGACGCGTCTAGCGCCAAAGTATGGGCAAAGAGCGTCATTTTTTAGCGTGAACGCCTTCCTTGCGTTAATGAGATGCAAGGAAGGCGTTCCCGTCTAAAAAAATGACGTCGTATTTATACTCCCGGGCAAAAATCACGCCCGGGAGGTGGCGGGTCAAAAAACCCCGCATTTGCGCCACTTTTTAACGCCTGGGTCAGGGTAGGCGTTAAGGGGCCTGTGGGCTCAAAATGAGCCCACAGGTGCCCTCCCCTGCCCCCAGGGACACCCCCTGACACCCCTGCCCACCCCAGGAGGACACCCAAGGATGGAGGGACCCACCCCAGGGACATTCAGGTAAGTTCACGTAAGTATATTTTTTATATTTTGAAATTTTTTTTGGGTGGCATAGGGGGGCCTTATTTGTGCCCCCCTACATGCCACTATGCCCAATGACCATGCCCAGGGGACATAAGTCCCCTGGGCATGGCCATTGGGCAAGGGGGCATGACTCCTGTCTTTACTAAGACAGGAGTCATTTAAATGGCGTCTGGGCGTCGAAAAAATGGCGCAAATCGGGTTAAGATGATTTTTTAGCGTCAACCCGACTTGCGCCATTTTAAGACGCCCTAGCGCCATTTTCCCCCTACGCCGGCGCTGCCTGGTCTACGTGGTTTTTTTCCACGCACACCAGGCAGCGCCGGTCTGCTTGCGCCGGCTAATGCCATTCCATAAATACGGCGCCCGCATGGCGCTTCGGAATGGCGTTAGACGGCGCTAAATTTTTTGACGCTAAACTGCGTTAGCGCAGTTTAGCGTCAAAAAGTATAAATATGGGCCTTAATGAAAATTAGAAAACGTGTCAGGACCCCGGGACAGTCCTCTGAAAACTGTGACTGTCCAGAAATCCGAGACATCTAGTCACCCTAGGTTAGGCTAACGCATTTTAGTGCAAGTGTCCACATCACCGCACTAAAATGAATTAGTCATGTATAGTTTGAGCTCCTCATTCCAACTTTCAACAATGAGGCACTGTATTGAAAGCCAGCACTCTTGGCTTATACTTCTGCCTCCTGCCTGCCACAGGCAATTTTATGCGGCCGGTCGGACCTGGGACTGTCTTAATGCTGTGGTCACAGTCAACTTTAACAGTGGTGCAGTCCACAGAATGCAGTTGGGTCCCACCTTGGTCACAGCAGTTTCTTAAGTGACAGCCCAGATCCCATGGCCTCAGCATCTCCAGCGGCCCCTCCTAGCTTATGAGGTCGCCACTTTCTTTCTCACACTCCGGTCACACTTGCCTGATGGTAGCACCCATAGCAACCCCACCTGGCATACGGGGTTGCCAAGGCATTCCGGCACACGATGATGGTCTGATCAGTTCGGGGAGCGGGTTTGTCCCACCACACTCCCAAAGTGTCAGGAGTGCATGCCTTGCTATAGGTTAACTGCTAAATGTGTAGGCCAGGGTCAGAAGGCAGTTAAAACTAACACATATCATCACTGGAAGAAGTTGTGTCTGTCCTGGAAACTGAAATGGAAAGTGATTTGCAAACATTATAAAAGAAGATGCTGACCAAACCCAAGATAGCAGAGACAAACTTCAGTGAGGATCAGCTGTCTAGTCTCTGTGTTATTGAAAGTTGTTGTTCCCGATAATGTGCATATGCGATGTTCGAGCCACGCACATCAACCGTTATTTAAGTGTTAAGGTAGCGTCTCTTGTTCGCGCTTGCTCAGAAAAAGAAAATTTCAAGTATACAAGCACCCATACTTCAGGAAATTGTTCAATGCACATGTTTCAGAGATCAGAGTAATAAAAAGGTGCATATTCTTAAACCCTGTTTCAAGTTTTCCAGTCAGAAACTAGCGTAATCACAAGTCTTTCAGTGCGTCAAAGTGAAGTTTCCAGTCAGCTGCTAGTGTTATTTCTTTACGCAAGTTGTCCAAGAGATAATTAGTGTATCATTTCAGCGTTCTACATCTTAAACATACGCATGTGTTGGTGAGTAAGAAACAGGTTCCTAGTTTAATAGACATTGCAGAGCTCTGTGGGGGACTAGTGTCCCTAAGAGCTTCTTCCAGGTAACGCTTATTTTAATTTTATATTGCCTGCTCCGAATATATGAAGATTGAAAACATGGAAAAGTAAGAGACTATGGCCCTCATTACAAACCTGGCGGTCGGTGTTAAAGCGGCGGTAATACCGCCAACAGGCCGGCGGTAAAAAAAATGGGATCACGACCACGGTGGAAACCGCCAGCACATACAGCCACTTTAAGACTCCGACCGCCACGGCGGTAGCAACAAACACTGCGACGGTAATCGCAACAGCTGGGCAGAAGTCAATGTACCGCCCACCCCATCACAACCCGCCCATCTGCCAACTTTTCCGGGGCGGTACCAATGCCATCAAAAGCACGGGGGAAACAGGACTTGGAAGGGAAACCACTCACCTCTCGACATTCATCGAAGAACCAGGACGCCATAGAGCCCGAGCTGCAGGTCCTCCCCATGCTAGTCTACTTCCTCATCGACCAGGAGTATGAACGGCGGCAGCGACGACCACGGTGACTACTGCACCTAGTACACAGGGGACAGGAGGAGGAAAAAGAGAGTGACACACACACACACGCAACACGCAACACCCCCACCCTCACCCACAACACCATACACACAAACACATGCATCAACATTACATTTACTCCCTGTAACCCTCTGGAAGAACGCAAGGACAAAAGGAATAGCGTCAAATCAGTGATATTTTAGAAATAGTCAGATACACGTAATAATTTTAAAAACAGTATTTACAAAAATATACAATATGTACATAAGGCAGTACATTGTCCACTAAAAAATGCAGTGGGCCACTGGGCCAAAACTCAAAGGCCAAGCCTCAATACATAGAAAACACTGCAGGGGCATCAGGTCGAAAACACACATGCACCTCAGGGGGACAGGAAAGGGGGCACCTCAGGCGGAAGATGGTAAAACACCACTGCTCCTAGAGGGTGCTTCATGCCCACAGCGATGTCATGGTGAGTGCAAGGCCACAGCCTCTCAAGTGGGTGGTTTGCCCACTGCTTGGTCCTGGGGAGTGCAAAGCCACAGTCTCTCAAGTGGGTGGTTTGCCCACTGCTTGGTCATGCGGAGTGCAAGGCCACTGTCTCTCAAGTGGGTGGTTTGCCCACTGCTTGGTCCTGGGGAGTGCAAAGCCACAGTCTCTCAAGTGGGCGGTTTGCCCACTGCTTGGTCCTGGGGAGTGCAAGGCCACAATCTCTCAAGTGGATGTATATCTCCACTGGTTCTGGAGGGGGCTTTCTGCCCAGTGTGCTTCATCCTGCCAAGGATGGGGTGAGTGGATGCCTTCTTTCACTGGTTCTGGAGGGGGCTTTGTGCCCAGTGTGCTTTATCCTGCTAAGGATAGGGTAAGTGGATGCCATCTTCCACTGGTTCTGGAGGGGGCTTTGTGCCCAGTGTGCTTCACCCTGCCAAGGATAGGGTGAGTGGATGCATATCTCCACTGGTTCTGGAGGGGGCTTTGTGCCCAGTGATGCGACACTTGGTGTGTGGCAGTTCACAGTCCCTCACCTGGGTGTCTGAGGCACGAGATTTGCAGGGACCAAGTTGCATGATAGTCCATGGAGGCAGGGCTAGACTCCATCTGGCGACGGCTATGGCTGCAAACTGGTGGTAGTGCTGGTGCTGGTGGGGGTGCTACTGTCAGCGGTGCAGGTGGCGGTGCCTACGGCGGTGCAGGTGGCGGTTCTGGCGGCGGTGCAGGTGCCGGTGCTGCCAATGGTGCAGGGACGCTCCAGCCTTTCTCCTGCAGCTTCAGACGGCTGCCCACTGAGGCTGCTGCTGCTGCTGACAGTAGTGGTGCTTGGGCGGTGCAGGTGGCGGTGCTTGGGGCGGTGCTAGCTGCAGGACTGCTGGAGGTGCTGGCCGCAGTGCAGGTGGCGGTGCTGGCGGTTGTGCTGGTAGCCACCAGGCCTTCAACTGCAGCCTCGGATGGCTGAAGTGCCTTGCCTGGTGTTTTGTGCCCCTACCTAACCTTGGTAGATGGTGGTGTGACCTAGGGTCTGGCAGCTGGAGTCTTTGAGGTGGCCTTGCTGGGTGGTTCTGTCTCCTTCCCCTTGCTGGATGCTGTCCCCCTCTTCACCTTGCCAGGTGGCGGAATGGTTTTGGCCTTGGCAGGGGTTGGTGGCACACTGGCTGGGCTGAAGGGTGCCCCCTTTGAGCCTCTGATATCTGCAGGAACCACAGCGGACGTCGACTTGGTGGCTGAGGTGCTGGGTAGGGTTCCGGCCACCCTGGCCCGAGGGGAAGGACGGGGCGAGGGGTAGGGAAGAGGTCAAAGGAAAAGCTTCTTAGGGACACTGGGGCGCGAAGAGGGAGAGGGTTTGGGAGTGGAGGAAGAGGGAGTGGTTGTAGGAGGTGTCTGTCTGCTGAGTTTGGGTGCAGGTGCATGGGCTGGATGCTGTTGTGAGGTGGATGGCTGTTGGGTGGGTGGGTGCTTGTGTTTGTGTACTATGGGAGGAGGGGTCACAGGCACACTGGGAGAGGACACAGGGGACGTGTGCATGGATGTGGGGGTGGTGACTGCCAGTGAGGGGTGTGCTGTGATGGATGTGCTGGTGATGGAAGTAGTGGCTGAGGGTGTATTGCATGCAGTTGTGAGTGTAGGCGAGACTGGGAGGGAGGTGGAGGACGTGGAGGAGGGGGACACAGTGGAGGCAGTGGATGTTGGTGTGTCTGCATGGGGATGGTGCTTGTGTGAGTGCCTGTGAGATGTGTGGTGCTTATGTTTGCCTGAGCCACTTTTGTGTGTTGATGTGTTTGCATGCTGGTCTGATGGTGTGCTTGGGATAGGCTGAGGTAGAGGGGATTGGGTCTGGGTAGTGGATGTTGAAGGGGGGAGGCTGGACACAGGGACAATGGCTGCCATTAGTGCTGAGGCCAGAGCCTGAAATGCTGTCTGTTGGGCTGCCACGCCAGAATGAATGCCCTCCAGGTATGCATTTGTTTGCTGCAAAAGCCTCTCGACACCCTGGATGGCATTCACAGTGGTTGACTGCCCAACAGTGAGGGATCTCAGGAGGTCAATAGCCTCTTCACTGAGGGCAGCAGGGCTGACTGGGGTGCCTGGGGCGAAGGAGATGCCCACCCTCCTGGGTGAACGAACACAGGAAACACGCTGAGGGGCTGCTGGGAGGGCAGTGCTGGTAGGGGGGGTGGTGGCTGTTCCTGTTGTTGGGGTGGGCACAGAGGGTATAGGAAGTTGGAGGAGGGAGGCTAGAGACAGGGACAATGGCTGCCATCAGTGCTGAGGCCAGAGCCTGAAATGCTCTCTGTTGGGCCGCCACTGCAGAGTGAATGCCCTCCAGGTATGCATTTGTTTGTTGCGAATGCCTCACGACACCCTGGATGGCATTCAGTATGGTTGACTGCCCAACAGTGAGGGATCTCAGGAGGTCAATAGCCTCCTCACTGAGGGCAGCAGGGCTGACTGGGGCAGGGCATTAGGTGCCTGGGACGAAGGAGATGCCCACCCTCCTGGGTGAGTGGGCACGGGAAACATGCTGAGGGGCTGCTGGGAGGGCGGTGCTGGTAGGGAGTTTCCATCAGAAGAGAAGTCGCTGTCTGTGGTGTCCCCTCTTTTCCCCATCATGCTGCTCTCCTCGCCCTCCGTCCCATTGGTGCCCTCACCATCAGTGGATTCGGCCTCCAGGCCCATGTGGGATGCAGCTCCCGCCGTCGCCGGTGCCTCTGCTCCTCCGCCAGATGATGCTAATGCACACAAGGACAGGGTGACAAAACAAAAAGGTGGGGGGAGATACAGAGGATACACTTGGTCAAAGCCAGCAACACGACTACCGTTGGTGTACACAACACACAGGGAGCAGCCCTATGCACTAGGCCATGCACTACCAGTTACTAAGATAGTCACCAACCCATGGGGTACAATGCCTAAAGCCATTAGCTGCACACCTGAAACCCACAGGACCCTGCCCAGTAGTAGATGGCCACTAACACTATTGGGGGTGGAGTGCTTGAGAGCCTGCCCAACAAGGGACCTACCCTGCCATGTTCGCCCTGGCCTAGGGGCACCCACAGCCTACTTCCCCCACCCAGGTAAACCTTAACGCGCGCACAGTCATGATTCTGAATCTGTACTCACCCCCTTGTGGCTGCTGTGATGCCTTCAAGCGCCCATCCAACTCCAGATAGGCCACTGCCAGGATGAGGAACATCAAGGGGGTCAGGGTAGGACGGGCACCCCTTCCTCATTGGGAGGCCAGCCCCAGCTGGGCCTCCGCTGTCTTCTTGCCCAGCAGCGCAGGTCCTCCCACCGTTTGCGGCAGTGGGTGCTCTGCCTGTCAAAGACCCCCAGGGTCCACACGACCTTGGCGATGACACGCCAAATGCCCTTTTTCTGATGGGCGCTGACCTGCATGGAAAAGACAGCAGAAAAGGGAATTATTTAACCATCCAGACCATCACACTCATGGTCCGCCAGATCCCTCCCATCCCCTGACTCACATGCATTGACCACCATACATGCAGCACTCTGGCAGGACGTCTCAGCCCCCCCCACATGTGGCTTTCACATACAGCACTCCATATAATCATGGCCCATGCATCATGCTCACAGTGCACTCACCTGTTTGTCTGGAGGACCTTAGAGTAAGGTGTCCTGGGGTAGGACCCCATCCACCAGTTTCTCCAATTCCTCCGCAGTGAAGGCAGGGGCCCTTTCCCCAGACACATGAGCCATTGTCGCTTCCAGGCACAGGTCACAGGAGCACTTGCAGTGTACGTCCTCTCCTGTTGAAGGTCAGGTAGCAAGTGAAGGAATAGATAGAAAATGGCGGTCACGTCCGCGGCGGTGCATACTGTCACCCCTGGCATACATTGCCATTGGCTCCTGGAACCCATAGGGCCCAATGATAACCAATGCGAAGTTGCGCGGCGGTCATTGACCGCCTACCGCAACGGCGCACAACGCCAGCGGAATTACCTCATTTCCACTTGTCCCTCCTCACAGGTCAGGGAGCCGCCATTTCAGGGGGGCACAGGCCATGGCACCTATCTGCATCACAGCAGACATTGGCACAGCTACTGACTCTCGGATTCACATATAGGTTCTCTAAAGGAAAAGCTGCATCATTATTTCAATTGATGTGTGAATATGACCCTCTGCTCACCGTTTTCCTCCATAGGCTTCAACCTCTGTGGATGAATATGAGATGGCGACATCCTCCGTTGTACAGACCCCTGGTGGACCTTGCGACTATGGAGGACAGACACTTCATCCTAACATACAGACTTGATTGGAGCCACAATCCAAGAACTGTGTGCCCAATTGGAGCCAGACCTGATGTCAGCTATCCGCCAGCCCACAGGTATCCCCCCTCTAGTACAGGTCCTGTAAGTGCTCTATTTCCTGGCAAGTGGTTCTTTCCAAACAACAGTGGCCATGGCATCAGGGATGTCTCAGCCAATGTTCTCTAATGTGTTGACCAGAGTGTTGTGAGCCCTGCTGAAACACATGCACAGCTACATCGTATTCCACCAGGTGGAGGCTTTGGCCACAGTGAAAGCTGACTTTTATGTCCTGGGACATATCTCCAACATCATTGGAGCCATTGATGGTACACATGTAGTATTTGTCCTCCTCTGGAGAAATGAACAAGTGTTCAGGAATAGAAAAAGCTATCACTCTGTGAATGTGCAGATGGTGTGTGGCGGACCAGTACATCTCCCATGTGAATGCCAAGTATCCTGACTCTATGCATGACGCCTTTGTCTTGAGGAATAGCAGCATCCCATATGTGATGGGCCAACTCCAGAGGAACCAGGTGTGGCTAATAGGTGAGCCCAAGGTCCCCACCCAGTATAAGTTGGTGTCTGGGTATGGGGTTGTCTCTAAGGGTTAGTGTGTGGCTAACAGATATCCCTCGATATTTGCAGGGGACTTTGGTTACCCCAACCTCTCATGGCTACTGACCCCAGTGAGGAATGCCAGGATAAGGGCAGAGGAACATTACAATGAGGCACATGGGCGAACTAGGAGGATAATTAAAATAACTTTTGGCTTCCTGAAGGCCAGGTTCCCGTGCCTCCATCTGACAGGTGGATTCCTGTACTACTCACCCAAGAAGGTGTGCCAGATCATCGTTGCATGTTGCATGTTGCACAACCTGTCCTTGAGACGCCAGGTGCCCTTTCTGCAGGAGGATGAGCCTGGAGATGGTCTTGTGGCAGCGGTGGAGCCTGTGGACAGTGAGGAAGAGGAGGCAGAGGAAGAAGATGTGGACAACAGAAGTAATATAATACAGCAGTACTTCCAGTGACACACAGGTAAGACACTGTAACTTCACTTTACATTTCAGTTTTCTGTTGGACATTGTACATGGCAACCTGATTTCCGTATGTCTATGGCCACTTACTGTACCCTTGGCATCTCTATTTTCTGATCTCTGTAGCCCTCTCTGGCTCCTGGTATGTTTATTGTTGCCCACTAAAGGTCATACCAATGTATAAATAACTGTACATATGTCTTGCAATGTTTTCAGAATGTTGTACTAATACATATTTCAATCATTTGACAGACTCAAGATTTGTATTTGTTCCAGGGGTGTTTATTTATGTGCTCATACGTAGAGGGGGATGTGCAATGGGCTGAAGTGATGGTGGAGGAATGTCCAGTTAGAGTCCAGTTTCTTGGTATCACAGGTGTATTGTCCAATGGGACATAGGAAGGGGAGTAACGGCATTTCAAGTTGGACAGGGTGACAGAGTGGGACAGAAGGGTGACAATCAGGAGAGCCCATTTCCTGGCGGGGTCTTGGCAATGTTCTCTGGCTTCTGCCTGGATTGCAGGGACCTTTTGCGGGGTGATTCTCCTTCTGTAGGGGGTGGAGTGCTGTTGGTCCTGTGGCGGGGCCTCCTATCCACTAGCACCGGCAGAGGTGGAGGGCTGTTCTTCGGTGAGGCTAGTGTCAGGGGCCCGTTGTTGTGTCACTGCCTCCTTCATGGTCTTACCCATGTCTGCCAGCACCCCCTGCAATGGTGACCAGGATGGTGTAGATATTTTTGAGGTCCTCCCTGATCCCCAGGTACTGTCCCTCCTGCAGCCGCTGGGTCTCCTGCAACTTGTACAGTATCTGGCCCATGGTCTCCTGGGAATAGTGGTATGCTCCCAGGATGTTGGAGAGTGCCTCCTGGAGAGTCGGTTCCCTGGGCCTGTCCTCCCCCGTCGCACAGCAGTCCTCCCAGTTTCCCTGTTGTCCTGTGCCTCTGTCCCCTGAACTGTGTGCCTACTGCCACTGACCCCAGGTCCCTGACCATCCTGTTTTGGTGGGGTTGCCTAGGATCCCTGTAGTGGTGGACACACTGCTGAGTGACGGGTCCTGGGGACAGTGGCATGGGCCCGCTGGGTGGATGCTGTGCTTGTATTTCCTGAGGTGGGAGGCTCTGTGGTGGGTTGGGACTGTGGCAGGGTAACCAACTGTCCAGAGGTCCCTGATGGGCCAGGTTGGTCATCGTGATCCAGGCGTGCAGAGCTGCTGTCATCACTATGGGCCTCCTCTGGGGGGGGACTGGATGTTGCTGGCAACTCCTCTCCAGTGACATTGAGTAGGGGTCCTGTGGGGAGGAAAATGCAGTGTTAGTGTATCTGCGTGTGCCAACTTGTGCATTGGTGTGTTTCCCTGTATGGTTGTGATAGCCCTGTCAGCTTTGCCTTGTGTGTTTGGTGATTTTGTGGGCTAGGTGATTCTCTCTAATGAGCGTGCTGTGGTGATGGGTGTCCATGCAGCTCTGTGATGGGGGTCCATGGATTGGTGTTACATGCAGGGCTTGGTTTTATGATGGGTGGGTTGTGATAGTGGGGTATATGTGAGGTGCTAGAGTGATGGGGTGAGGGTAAATTAGGAGTTTGTGATGGCATGCAGGTAGGATGGGAATATAGTAATAAAGATATGACTTTCTAGAGTCCAGTCCTCCTGCTACTCCTGTGAGGCCCTCAGGATGCATTATTGCCAAGACTTTCTCCTCCCATGTTGTTAGTTGTGGGGGAGGAGGTGGGGGTCCATCGCCAGTCCTCTGTTCGGGTACCTGGTGTCTTGCAACCACGGAACACATCCTCCCTGTAGGTCGTTCCACCTCTTCCTGATGTCATCCCTTGTTTTGGGGTGCTGTCCCACGCCGTTGACCCTGTCCACGATTCTCCACCATAGCTCCATCTTCCTAGCAATGGACGTCTGCTGCACCTGTGATCCGAATAGCTGTGGCTCTACCCGGATGATTTCCTCCACCATGACCCTTAGCTCCTCCTCTGAAAACCTGGGGTGTCTTTGGGGCGCCATGGATGTGGTGTGAGTGATATGTGTGAGGATGTGTGGGGTGATGTGTTGTGGTGTGTGCTGTGAGGTGTGTGGATGGTGAATGGGTGATGGTGTTCTGTGGCTCAGAATGAGTGGGTGCTCCTGGTTTATGTCTCTCTCTGTTGGCAATCTTTTTTTCATTGAAAGGGTTGTGGGTAATGTGGGTGTGTGTTTTATATTGGTGTGGGTGTGTGGGTGTGGTGTGTGTATGGTGTGTCAGGTGTGTGTAGTTTGAATTGTTCAATGTGGTGTAGTTTTGTAAGTGTATGTGTATTTTGAGCGCAGCAGTGTGGTTCCGCCAATGGTTTACGGCGGTTGAAAGACCGACGCGGTGATTCGTGGGTCCTAATACTGTGGGTGTATTCCTATTGGCGTAACGGTGTGGGTTTTGGTACTGCCAATTTATCAATGACCTTTGGTCTGGCGGACCTGTGTGGTTGTCTGTATTGTGGTGGATTTCTCAGTGTGGGTCATAATAACCGTAGCGGAATACCGCTGTGGTCACAGTATGTTGGTGACCGTCAGCACTGCGGTAGGCGGCATTTACCACCAGGGTTGTAATGAGGGCCTATATTTGAAGTAGAGATTACATATATGACCACAACGATCATAATAACTCCAATAGAAAATTCTCTAGAAGGAATAGAGACTGAGAAGAAAATTTTGCAAAGGTTTAGGGACAGAATTATTAAACTTTATTTCTTTGTTCAGTTCCACTAATTCCAATGAGAATATTCACAAAATAACTAATCAAACTTATATGCATTTAAAAGAGAAGCATTTCCTCAGAGTTTAGCAGGCAAAAGCTGTAGAAATGGAAAAGAGTGTGTGTGTGTGTGTATATATATATATATATATATATATATATATATATATATTCACTTAAAAAACAAAGGTTACATGGACATTATAGTTAGGCTCACATTTCTAAATGTGCAAAACCAAGGAAGTTAACAAGCTTTGGACCCTAGTGCTGGTCACTGGAAGAGCTTCCCCTCCTCACACTGCCCTCCTGGCTTCTCAGCAGATGACAATGTTTTGCAGTCTCAGACTCCCCTACTTATAGTTCTTCTCCAGACACAAGATGTGATGTAGCATCTGGATCTCTGAAGTTTTATGTTGGGTTCTGCTTCTTTGAAGTGGCCATCTCTCTCCTTTCTTCTTTTCCCTTAAGGATGTCTTTCACAGCAGGCAGGACTCTGAAGTTGATTTACTCACAAGATTCATGGAAGTGACCACATTTCACACCTGGATGTCAGTCACATATACCAAAATATTTCAGGATATAAACTTGGGGAGAATTATGTGGTCCAGTGTATTAATCTCCCTACATGAACCTCTAACTATATTAAGATGAACTGTTACAAAAGAACAGACTCTATTCCACCAATTAGGGTAGGGCTCTTTTCAGTCACCATATGCCTTAGTCTTACAGGAACAGTAGCCCTCACTCACCATTGGATGACATGCTTCATCATCAGGCCATGCTCCTCATCAGGCCAGCACTGCAATGCCTGATGGGCCCTACTAGAGGGCTCTTTGCCAGAGATATTTTTAAGAAAGAATGTTGGTAATGAGTGAATGTGAGAAGGACTGTAAAACTACTTAAATTGGCTAAAGGCACCCAAGAAAACTATCTTTAATACAACCTGGCACCACTGCCAAAATTAAAAACAAAAAAGGGGGGAAGTACAGAAAACAATGAGCTCATTCTCTACCAACAACTAAATGTATGTCCTCCACTCTAATTTGATATTTAGGTATTATGGAACTGTGTGTGGTTATTCCCTCAACTAAAGAACTGCTAGTCATGGTCAAAATGTTTCTCGCCTACTACAGTCACACGGATCAGGTGGTGATTCTTCAAGACCTATTGTTGTGCCTAATCCTCACTAAGAGAGTAAAAAAACTCTACTCCTATTGCCTATGTAAGAAATCACTGAAATCGTATGTTGGAATCATAAACTTCTGAATGTGGAGATCTAATTAAACAACATAAAATGAGATAAGTTCAAAACAACCCTCATTGGGCACATACTAGTGATCACATTTTCCATCCTCCAAAAAATGTTTCAGGTGTATGTGAAAATGACAAGCCACACTCATGCATGACGTGGGGTAAAGTGACCATGTGTTCATGCTGAAGCAGAGGAGGAGTACCCACACACAAGTCATTCACACCCTCCTAGGTCATGTACACGGGCCCCTTGGGGATCACATGGATGCTGGCTGCTCTTCTATCAAGACAATGTGATAACCATGGTTGTGAAATACATGAGAAATAATTATTTGGTGTTCTCTGATACGTATGCCTAAATTGTACCATATTTATAACATCTAAAAATGTGTACAGTACATGAAATCATAAAGTGCAAATTCATAACAGAGTGCTTAAGTGTAAATCATATTTGTTGGTTTCTGCCCTGGGCAGCGCTATACTCCCATCATCTAGAAAGGATCCATATATGACTCTAAGAAAAGATATGTGATTTATGATCAGGTTGGTTGGATGCTGCCCTCTATGACAGCTCCCTCAAACTGGACATTGATTGTCAAATCAAGTACTATTCGTCAAAAGGTTCAGGCCAATGTTAAGATTGATAATGGCATCCCAAAAAGAAGCTCGTAGATTGATAATTGTGATTAAATCCCTTCTAACATGTACTCAAATTGTGACAGCACCTACCAAAATGTTCTTTTTGTCAGTAAGAAGGGGTCCAATGTTGTCTCTGGACCTCCTCTCAGATCTGTACCATCCTGGTGTGCTTGGTCCAAATGTTCTCTATGAACATGTTATAAAGCCTGCTAGTGGGTTAGGAGGCTGGACTCCCCCTCTCAGGACATATACGTCTCGGTGTACTCCAAAATGCCGCATTCCCTAAAACCGAGTTATGGAACGTGCTAAAAAGATTTTACAGCCCCCGCCAAGCTTCCCGTCAGACAATGGCCCTCATTATGACATTGCCGCAAATGCCGCCTACCGCCACAGCGACGGCCGCCAACATACCGTCGCCATGGTTACCAGCAGCCAACCGCATTATGACCATAGGCAGAAGGCTGGCGGAATTCCGTCGACGGTCATGGTGGCGGACGGCGGCAAGGTGGCACTGCTTTTCATCAGGAATAAAATCACCAAATGCGTTCAACAAAGGAACCTCCGCTCAAGATTGGCACCTCGCCTCAAAACCTCACCATACAAGAAAAAGACAATGGGTGGTACATCTTTCTCTGTTGAAGCTGCCAAACTATGGAACTCATTACCCCAACTCCACAGATAACTATCTTATCTTCAGACGACTACTCAAGAGTTGGCTCTTTCCTACATAACACCAAACTCAAACAGCAGTGTATAGCATATCCCTGTGTATGTAACCATTTCTAATGTGGTTATATGTATAAACCTATGTATGTGTACTTCTTTGTACAAGCATGTATAACTATGGTTTCTTTCTAAAAAATATACATACTCTTTATTCCTGCTTAACAAATGTATATATTACTTACGGTTATATATTCCATGCTTAACGTGTTCATAGGTCATTGCATAGATTCTATATAAGTTGTTGGAGTAGATGCTTATGAGACTGTTTTATGTGTCTATCACAATAGGTAAATATTATCATTTGATTTGATTTAAATTTTGTCGAGCGAGGCATATGCCCGTAGGCGTCTTTGGCAGAGACATCTACCTGAAAGCTAAAACTATCTGTAAATTAAGCTACAAGGGAAGAGTAAACAACCAAGTTTTGAGATGTTTCCTGAAAATCTGTAGGTTTGTCTGTCTTCTTAAATGCCATTGCATTTGATTCCAAAGAAGGGAGGTAATATAGGAGAAACTTCTGGCACCCCATGAGGCTTTATGCATTTTTGGAACTATCACTTTTTTGGCTGCGGCTGATCAAAGGCATTTTTTAGGGATGTACCATTTGTTTGCGTTTTTGAGAAAAACAAGGTCAGTATGATTGAGGGCTTTATGTGCAGTGCAAAGTGCTTTAAAAGCTACCCGTATTGATGGCGAACCTCTGTAGTTCTTCCATAGTCTTCAAGACTGGTTCAAACTTCCTAAGGAGCTAGACTGCTCCATTTTGCAGAAATGGTAACTGTTTTCTGCAGATCAACCGGTAAGAAAGGAAGAATTTTCTTCTTTTTTTTTAAACTAAAGAAACAAGAAGACATTAGTTGATTTGTCTGATCTATAAAAGTAAGGCTGGAATAAAAAATGATTCCCTGAGTTTCTTACTTTCGATACTGGGGTATGGAGAGAGCCAAGGGGCTGCGGTCACCAGGAATTATTCCAAAAGGAAGTGTCTTATCCAAAAAGGAGGACCTCCACCTTTTCAGAATTTAGTATTAGACAGCGGGAGCTTATCCAGTTGACTACAGGCCATCGCTGCCAGTCTTGTGATGGCAGTCTGACCGCCTTACGACCGTGGTAAACGCGTCAGGGTCGGACTGCTGGCACCACCATGTTTCTGCCGGTGCTGCCCTGGGAATTACGAGTCCCCTTTCTGCTGGCTTTTACATGGCGTTTGCACCATTGAAATATTGAGAAAAGGATTTTAAAAATGTGAGTTATAAAAACAATACACAACTAAATTACCTTCAAATGCTGCAACACTTGAAAGTCTGTGTTTATACAATACAACTTTAAATCTCAATATATTATCTTCCTTATACATATGTTCCCTTTCCATGTAATCATGTAGCTATATATTTATTACTTTATTCCTACTGTGCAGGAGGGAAAATATCACTTGCTGCAATGCACTACTCTGTCTCACCCTTTATCTCTCTCAGTCTATTCTCTATCTCCACCCTCTGACTCATCCCAAACTTAATTCTACTACTATGATCTCCAAAATAACCCTTCCTAGACTCTCCCCTCCTCTATCTATCCTGGCTCACCCAAAACCTCAGATTTCTACTATGAACTCCCAAACAACCCTTCTAAATTATTCACTCATGTATCTCTCCTTTGACTCATCCCAAACCTCATTTTACTACTATGATCTCCCTGATCGCTTTCTACAAACTCTTTCCTCCTCCATCTCTCCTTTACTTATCCCAAACTACTATGCTTTCCCAATTAACAATTACTAGATTCTTCCCTCTTCTATCCCTCCATTATTCTATTCAATCCAACTAACAGACTCACATGTCCACCTCTCATACTAACTCATACTTCCCTATACTAGTCCGTCACTACTGCTTTTGGGTTCCGAAGTAGCATGCTACTCACCGAAATACGCCTCAACACCTCGTCAAGGGCAGTAAGTGCTATATAAATACAATTACAATATGATCAAAACTCACGACTTGCAGTTTTCAAGCAACACCTTTATGCCGGTTCATAGCTCACTGTGCTGTATTAAAATAACTGCAGCTTATAAACTGAGGGTAACAAAAGGATCTCTGTGTCAAAAGATGTAACCCCCCTACCTACCTACTTAACATACAAATATGTGATCTGCATACTATAGGATATGCTTTGTAGCAGGCACATTAAACCTCGATACTACTTCATGAGTAAAAACGGTGACAAGGCAGAACAGAGGTCTCTCCAGCAAGAGCATTAATCACGAGTTATCTTACCAGTATATTCCTTGCAATTTGCCCAGCTGTGGCCCCCAGCACTGGCTTCCTGCCAGCCTCTTCATGGCGGGGACCCCACCAAAAAAGGTTGGCTGAAAGAGGACTTGTGATCAGCACCGCCATGGCTGACCATGACTCTGACCACTACCACCCTGTCGGGATCCATGATCCAGGGTGCGGCGGTTCTCTGGTGGTCCCCAGGATTGTAATGTGGTGTTTGGACCCCCAGGAGTGCGTGGTTCGACCGCCACCACAGGTTTGGCGGTCTCTGACCACCAAGTTTGTAATTAGGCCCTTAGTAAGTCCAATTATTAATGGTCCAGTCAAAATTTTGATGTTAAAAAGTTCTCTTTATTCCTCTTAGTGTTCCAATATTCAAACATTCCATTGAACACATTTTTAACCACCATGGGTATTTTTTTGCAAACACAGATGACAGGAGAAGTAAACAACACACGGATTCAGACATTAAATTTATTTATGAAACAATTGGCTATGTGTAAAAGATTTTTGAATAGGAAAACAAGAATGTGGTGAATTCCAGCCTTGACAAAGTCCATAAAGGACGAAACGTATTGGCTGTGTTTGAGAAAAAAGACCCAAAGAATGTGGTCAATGGAATGTTTCAATTACTGAAAAATAACAGAAGATAGAACTTTAAAATCTGAATTTTGACTGGAGGCTTGTGTTTGAATATAATGATAATATGATACAAAAATTAATTTAAACCGTTCTTGATTGCACTTAGTGCACATTATATAGCAATAATAAATGTACAAGTTGACTAGCAGAGGCTGCTTTTCATGACTTCATCCCTTGTGATTTCATCCCCTTTCCTCTGCGACGCTGTGACACCCCAATTTATAGGTTACAGGGGTGAATGTTCTCCAGTTCCAGCACTGATAATTGGATTCCCACTGTGTTGGGTTTGCTTACTAAAGCCCGATAAGTTTCTAGGAAGAGCTGTGCACAAAACGGAATGCTTAAAATTTAAACTTGTGGGTCTTTCCTGCAACATTTTGGGGGTCATTCTTACTTTGGCGGGCGGCGGAGGCCGCCCGCCAAAGTAACCCCGTCAGAACACCGCACCGCGGTCGAAAGACCGCTGCGGTGATTCTGAGATTTGCCCTGGGCTGGCGGGCGGCCGCCAAAAGGCCGCCCGCCAGCCCAGGGCAAATCAACCTTCCCACGAGGACGCCGGCTCAGAATTGAGCCGGCGTAGTGGGAAGGTGCGACGGGTGCAGTGGCACCCGTCGCGTATTTCAGTGTCTGCATAGCAGACACTGAAATACTTTGCGGGGCCCTCTTACGGGGGCCCCTGCAGTGCCCATGCCATTGGCATGGGCACTGCAGGGGCCCCCAGGGGCCCCGCGGCACCCCCTACCGCCATCCTGTTCATGGCGGGTTTCCCGCCATGAACAGGATGGCGGTAGGGGGTGTCTGAATCCCATGGAGGATTCAGAAGGGCAGCGGTGACCGCCGGTTTACCCTTTCTGACCGCGGCTGAACCGCCGCGGTCAGAATGCCCTTCGGAGCACCGCCGGCCTGTCGGCGGTGCTCCCGTGGCCGGTGACCCTGGCGGTCACCGGCCGCCAGGTTCAGAATCAGGCCCTTTGTCTTTTGTGAATGAGACTTCAACAAGAAAATCCTTGTCAATTTAAGTGTCCCTGTACCACAAACATGAATGAAGAATGTACATAGAATACCTTTGAGGCTTTCATAGGGATGGACAGAGCCAAACTAGGACTTACTGATACATTAAATCACACATTTGCGATCTTAGGTAGGGTCGAAAACAGATTTACACTGGCAGAAAACAACAGACATATATAATAGATTATGATAAGGATCACTAGCCCTTTCAGGCTGCTGTCTACTCAAAGGCCCTACAAGTCTACTGGTCCTCTTTTTCTCGCTCAGTACTACTGTGGCCATTATTAGTCCGAGCCTTGAATGAAACTTGATATAATGTGATGATTATATTTCCTGCTCATCCTCAAGTGTATGAGTGCTCCTGGACCTGACCCAATCTGTCTTTCTCAAGGGTCTATGGATGATTAACCAGCCACTGCCATCTTTCCCTTTTACTTGACTGCTTACAGTCAAGTACTGTCAAGATTGAGATTCAAATCCATGGGGCCACTAAGAGTGGTCTAAAGAGGGACTGGGTACTTTCTGTTCTGGAACTTAGCCTGATTACATGATCTAAAGCTATGGTCAAGGCTCATACTGCATAAAAATTAGCTGTTGATTCATTCTCACTTGTTTGCTGTTGTGGATACTGGTAACTTTTGATCAATTCTCACTTTGATTGCTGTTGTGGATACCGGCAACTGTTCATTCATTCTCACTTTGTTGTTTTGCAGATACCACCATATTTGGTCCCGGTATTGATGTACCATGAACAGAATTTTGTTACTGGAAATATTAGCATGATTGGAGGACCATCTCTAGTCTATGCATTCAATTATGACAGGGATCACTTTTTATCTAAATAAGCATTTAAGTAGATGATTTAATTGAAACAGAGGATCTTCTTCTCCATTTCTTTGGTATATTTTCAACTGACAGCTTGAATAACTAAATGGCCCTGCAGGAGTAAATTTAACAAAACACGAGTTGGCTGTATTTCACATATCTATCATATGAAGCTGTATCTGCTGTACGCAGGATACTGGAGTTTGATGTGTGATCAAGTTGTACACATACTAAAAACTTCAGAAGATTGCAGTACTTATTGTACTTGTCTCATATATAGGACAACATTGTTCCCCCTTTGACAGATTAGCTGCAGTGCTCATTTGGCTGTATTTTAGTATACTGGGCTTGTACACCTACTCTTGTGGCCTAGTGTAGAATCTTATTTTTTTTCATAACTGAATAAATCTTATAATCATTTAAGTAAATCTGTCCATGCAGTATTGTTGTGTGCCCCAGACAAATTTGGATTTCATGTGGGGTTGCTTTAGCAAGTACCCTATATACTCTTATGTATTACGGTCCCTAGTAACATAATTGGACTCTGTATTTAAGACAGTGGAACTTCGGAATGTGGGAGACTAAGTGGGTCATTATGACCTCAGCGGTGAGTGTTAATGTGGCAGTAGTATCGCCAAAAGGCTGGCGGTACATACCACCACATTATGAGAATATAATGGCGGTTTGGCTGCAGCCAATCCACCACTTCTCCACTCATACCGCCATGGCGGTATCAGCCACCGTGTTGAAGTAAGCCTCAGCAAGGCCTACTAGTGCAAGGGGTTCACCTTTCTCTGCGCAAAGTCCTCAGACCATGTAGGAAGAAGTTGGCACAGAAACTGAAATAAAAGACAAAGTTTATTAACCTCATGAGGTGGTACTACAGTTCAAACAGCACCCTTTGATAATGTTTGAAGTAGCACACTGAACTGAGAGAGCATGGTCTTTTTATACCCACGCAGGGGCTAAAAGGAGGTGGTACAATTATAGAAGCAAGACTTGCATACATGTAAGGTCATGTGGAAATGCACAGTCGACAGGTAGGAGGAGCTAACAGTTTTCAAGGACTAACAGCTGCAGACCTTACCGAGCATGTGCGAAAGTGGGAGATGCTAAATATAACTTGTCACTAGGCAGATTTTCAAGAGTAGTTAACAGAAAGGTAGGACAGAGCATATGGTGAGCACATGGCAGCATGTGGCAAAGAAAATGGCTGCCATGAATACAAAATGGATTCCGCGAAATGTTCACAATAGTTACTAAATACAAGATGTCTTCTGCTAATGCTTAATCTAATCGCTGCTAAACTACAACAGACGACCCTTTCAGCATTAGCTGAAGACGTTCGTCTTTCTAGGATAATCTAAATATTAATCTTGTATATTTATGTTCATCATTTCAGCTATTTCCTTATCTAACATATGTTGTGCTTTCATTTCTGTAATATTTCTTTTGGTAGGCATACACGCAGTAAAACACATGGAGCAGAACATTGTACCACACTGAATACAGATACAGCATGTGAAAAATATTGCAATCATTACACACAGGATAGTCAGTAGTTTCCAGCCCCAGGCGGAAACAAGAGCCCAAAACCATCCAGAAAAAGTCCAAGTACCAGTCTCTGTGTGGATTTCTGCAGCAATTTTATGCAATTTAGATATTGCATCATATACTGAAGGTGAGTGATCAGGAATGAAAACACAGCAGCTACTACCGATGATGCGACATGCACCACCTCGGTCAGCTAATATCACATCTAGTACCATATGATTTTGGAGCGCTACAATCCTCGCAATTTGGAGCTCCTCAGTAATATTCCCAAGTGCCAGAGCTGCCTGATTGGTAACAGCTTCCACAACCCTTGTCAATCGTCTCACTTTCCTACTGTTTAATGCAGCACCCACAAAGGGGAACAACCCTAAATTAAAATCAACATATTGTTGCAGGCTAGTATCCGTTTGTTCTACCTCATTTGTACTTATTGCCCTTTTATATCAATTTTTAACGATGTAATTGAACAGTTTAAAATCTCGGTGATATGATGCAGGGGCCAAAAACACAGGGGGTAATAGAAAAGATACATAACACACACCTGACCACCCAACAGGTAGTTGGTAATATCCATAGTTACCACAAACAAAATATGTATTATGTGAAGCTGTAAAACTACTATTATTTACCACCCTCAATAGTTAAAATCAAGGTACAATCGCTTATCCCTACTGAAATTCGCCCAATGCTATGTATACATAAATCTGCTTTCGTTTTTGTAACAGAAATCACAGATTGTTCTTTCTTGTCAGAGTCTCTTATATTTGTGAAGACATATGGTATTGAAACATTGTCCGGTTGATACTCTTCCCATTCCCATTTAGTTCCTTTGGCTTGGGGATACCCATCTTTGTCTTGGTAGCATACTTTATTAAGGCGAAAAAGAAGTCCTCCCTCTGTACGTTTTCCAGATGCAAACAAAAGCGTGTACCAAGCTTGACAGGAGCCATTGTGTGAAACAGGAAGAGGAATGAAAGGTGTTCCTCCTTTCTTTTGATGCGCAGGTATCATTCCACATACTCAACAGTTAGTATTATTTGTAGCATTATGAGTATGATGCAACATCTGAATGAAAGTATTATTGAAGTACGATTGACGGTGCTTCTGCTCCTGATAGGGAAGCGTAAAGTAATAGTGATCCTCTGGTACTGGAATAGTGGCAACAAAAAACTCACGAGCAGGAGCCTTCTTTTCAACAAACCAAGTGATTGTTGCTGTAACCACCAAAACAACAACAAACCCCATAGTACTAATGATCAGTTTGTTATTCATTTTAGCAACAGTGATAATCGACCCTTTTAGAAATGAATTAAAAACAATCGTTGGAGCTCTTATCCCTGGGCAGCCGCTGATTTCTTCACCACAGGCCAAGACGGGTGTCACTACTCTAATGCATGGCTGATCCCCCCCCCTTGCCACATTGGCTCTCCGTTTCATTAACCCAGGGCGGTAGCTCAACCAGTTTTTCCCCAAAAAATTTCAGATTCTTTCCTCGGTCTCAAATTATATCGCGGCACTCTAGAAGTCGTATGGTCCGGGAAGACTTCTGCAGATTCGTCAGGTGATATAGCACGGCCTTTCTCCGTAGTCAAAATCTCTCGATGATCGGTCAGCACAGTAGGTTCCACCAAGGTAGGTAGCACTCTCTTGCAGTGAGTACTATAGACCCAATTCTTTCGGTTCATCACACGAACTGCTGGCCTTTTTCGCAAGGAGCACCTGTTCTGGGCCTCGCCACCTTGGTTCCAAGCTGCTTGATCTTTCAAAGGACTTAATCACCACCTGGTCACCAGGTCGGAGTTCATGGCGTTCACCTGTAGATCTGTCAGGAAGTGCTTCTCGAACCTGTTGATGAATAGAAACCAAATTGTCGGTTAACTGTGCCAAATAATCATTCATCAGGACACAAGGTACATCATATACAGAATTTGGCTTAGGAACTCCCCAAATATTCATTGGCCTCCCGAATACTATTTCATAGGGGGTCAGGCCTGTTCGAGAGTGTGGCACTGACCTAATAGACAATAATGCCAACGGTAATGCATCCGACCAAGTTAAGGATGTGGAAGCCTGTATCTTCGCTAACTTCAGCTTCAAAGTAGCATTATACCTTTCCACCAACCCTGCTGATTGTGGGTGGAAAACCGCATGGAACTTCTGTTTGATCCCTAATCCTTTCAGGACATACTTAATAACTTCCCCAACAAAATGAGGTCCGTTATCATTCCATAAAAGTCTGCAAACACCAAACCTAGGGAAAAATTCTTTCAAAAGCACCTTCGCTGTGGTAATGGCAGTATTATCCTTTGTGGGGTACGCCTCTATCCATTTACTGAAGGCACAAACCACCACCAAGACATACTTTACATTGTTGCAGCGTTCAAGCTGAATATAATCCATTTGTAGAACTTCAAAAGGTGCAGTTGGTGTAGCAAACCCTCCCGCAGGAGTACGTGTCCCTTTTCCAGGATTGTATTGTAAACAGATCAAACCAGACTGTACTACTCTCTTAGCTGTACTGGAAATTTCTGGATGCTCCCAAACTTGCGTAAGCAACTTCGTTATTGTTGAAGCTCCAACATGTGCCAGCCCATGTGCCATCTGAACCATAGGTTGTACAAAAGCTATAGGTAATTTCCATTTATCCATCTGCTTATTCCGCCGGCATCCCTCATCATCCAATTCTCCATCTTCAGACCATTGCTCACGTTCTTTCACAGAAGCAGATTTCTGTATATCTAATAAGTCTTGTCTAGCGTTATGCCAACGTTCAGCTTGTGACTTCACTACATACATAGAAGTAGTACTTTGCTGCATCCGCAAGAGCATTACCTTGCCCTATCTTATCGGTCACTTTCTTGTGTGCACTACATTTCACAATAGCTAGTTTCTTTGGATATGTCAATGCAGTCAAGAGGTTATGCACTAATTCTCTGTGCATTATCTGCATCCCGTGGGATGTGAGAAAGCCTCTCTCCTTTCAAAGCAAACCAAAATCATGAGCCACTCCAAAAGCATAGTGGCTGTCTGTATAAATGTTCACACATAAGTCAGTACTAAGCTCACATGCTCGTGTCAAAGCTATTAGTTCAGCTGCTTGAGCTGACTTCTGTGGTATACGAGCTGTCTCCACTACCGTGTGTATTGTGGTGATTGCATATGCAGCTGAGGTCATACCATCTGGCAACTTCAAACAAGACCCATCAACCCACAATTCCCCGTCTATATCTGGAAGGGGCGTATCTTGTAAATCAATACGACCCTTTGTCTGTTCTTCTGTAAGGAATATACAATCATGTGTTTCTTGTGACTGAGGCTGAGTCACCGGATATGGCAACAAAGTGGCTGGATTTAGTGTTGCACATCTCTTCATTGTAATGTGAGGAGCCAGCAATGTCAACTCATATCCTGTTATACGAGCGCTAGTTAAATGTTGTGTCTTTGTTTGATTTAAAAGAGCATCAACCGCATGGGGTACTAATACCAACAGCTTATGTGACAAAACTATCCCTTCACTCTGACGTATTGACACAGCTGTTGCGGCAACTGAACGAAAACACCCAGGCAACGCTCGAGCGACAGGATCAAGGGGCATATTTATACTCCGTTTGCGCCGAATTTGCGTCGTTTTTTTCGACACAAATTCGACGCAAAACTAACTCCATATTTATACTTTGGCGTTAGACGCGTCTAGCGCCAAAGTTCATGGAGTTAGCGTCATTTTTTTGCATGAACACCTTCCTTGCGTTAATGAGATGCAAGGTAGGCGTTCCCGTCTTAAAAAATGACTCCCAGGCATGTGCGTGGTATTTATACTCCCGGGCAAAAATGACGCCCGGGAGTGGGCGGGGCAAAAAACCCCGCATTTGCGCCTCTTTTTAACGCCTGGGTCAGGGCAGGCGTTAAGGGACCTGTGGGCTCAGAATGAGCCCAGAGGTGCCCTCCCCTGCCCCCAGGGACACCCCCTGCCACCCTTGCCCACCCCAGGAGGACACCCAAGGATGGAGGGACCCATCCCAGGGAAGAAAAGGTAAGTTGTGGTAAGTATTTTTTAAAAAAAATTTTTGTGGCATAGGGGGGCCTGATTTGTGCCCCCCTACATGCCACTATGCCCAATGACCATGCCCAGGGGACAGAAGTCCCCTGGGCATGGCCATTGGGCAAGGGGGCATGACTCCTGTCTTTGCTAAGACAGGAGTCATGTTAATGGCGTCTGGGCGCCAAAAAAAAATGGCGCAAATCGGGTTAAGACGATTTTTTTGCCTCAGCCTGACTTGCCCCATTTTTGGACGCCCAAACGCCATTTTTCCCTACGCCGGCGCTGCCTGGTGTATGTGGTTTTTTTTCCCGCACACCAGGCAGCGCCGGTCGGCTAACGCCATTCAATAAATACGGCGCCCGCATGGTGCTTCAGAATGGCGTTAGCCGGCGCTAATTTTTTTGGCGCAAAACTGCGTTAGCGCAGTTTTGCGTCAAAAAGTATAAATATGGCCCCAAGTACTGCTGAAAAATATGCACAGGGACGCTGCTTATCGCCATGTGTCTGTACTAAGACTGACAATGCACATCCATCTTTCTCATGTACGTAAAGTGCAAAAGGCTTCATGTAATCTGGAGTACCTAACACTGGTGCTGAACAAAGGGCTTGTCGCAGCTGCCGGAAAGCAGTCTCACATTCATCTGTCCATGGGAGGGGCATTGGAGTATCTTTAGTCAAAAGTGCTAGCAAAGGTTTGACAATGTGTGAAAACCCTAATATCCATTGCCTACAAAAAGAGGTAAGACCAAGGAATGCACGAACATCTTTCTGAGTAGAGGGTACTGGTGTGTCTAAAATTGCTTGAATACAATCTGATGTAAGTGCACGGCCCTCCTTAGACAAAAGGTGACCTAAATAGGTTACCTTTGGTCTACAATATTGCAATTTCTTTCGTGACCCTTTGGGGGTCATTCCGACCCTGGCGGTCATGGACCGCCAGGGCCGGGGACCGCGGATGCACTGCCAACAGGCTGGCGGTGCAGAAACGGGAAACCGGCGGTGTCCCGCCGGTTTCCCGCTGCCCTGAGGAATCCTCCATGGCGGCACTGCAGGCAGCGCCGCCATGGGGATTCCGACCCCCTTACCGCCAGCCTGGTCCTGGCGGTTTTGACCGCCAGATCCTGGCTGGCGGTAACGGGTGTCGTGGGGCCCCTGGGGGCCCCTGCAGTGCCCATGCCAATGGCATGGGCACTGCAGGGGCCCCCTAACAGGGCCCCACCAAGATTTTCAGTGTCTGCCATGCAGACACTGAAAATCGCGACGGGTGCAACTGCACCCGTCGCACCCTTCCCAGTCCGCCGGCTCCATTCGGAGCCGGCATCCTCGTGGGAAGGGGTTTCCCGCTGGGCGGGCGGCCTTCTGGCGGTCGCCCGCCCGCCCAGCAGGAAACTCAGAATAACCGCGGCGGTCTTTTGACCGCGCAGCGGTATTCTGGCGGTTCCCGTTTGGCTGGCGGCACCCGCCGCCAGCCAAACTCGGAATCACCCCCTTTATGATGGTGTGAAGCAAGAAAAGAAAGTAAGGACAAAGTGCACTTTTCACATTGCTCAGGGGTATCAGCCGCCAACAAAATATCATCAACATATTGTATGAGAGCCACACCTTCAGGCAAAACAAAAGAATCAAGTTGTTGTTTTAACGCTTGACTATAAATACTTGGTCTCTCCGTATAGCCTTGAGGAACTCTGCAAAATCTATAAGATCGTTTATTCAAAGTAAAACCAAACAAATATCGGCTGTCAGGATGAATAGGGATCGAAAAGAAAGCATTCTTCAAATCTATCACAGAGAACGTAGTTGCTGTCGGGGGAACCAAAGTAAGAAGTGTCGTGATGTCAGATACCACAGGATATTGTGGTATCACAATCTTATTGACTTCTCGTAAATCAATAATGAATCAGTAAATCCTAGTATCAGTATCATTTTTCAGAATAGGAAGAATCGGACTGTTACAAACATTATACAGAACTTCCTCAACAACTTCAACTGCAATAAGATCATGCACAATTCGTGTGAGTGCTTCTTCGCCCTCCTGTAATTTTTTGTATTGAGGCAAACGTGGCAATACAGCTCCCTCCTTGACACTAATATGTACCGGTAGAATAATAATTTGTCCCACATCAGTATCTGAAGTAGCCCACAAAGTACTAGGGAGTGAAGCTAATGCAATATCCTCTTTAACAAGACAAACTCTTTCCATCACAGGATGATTATCATTTAAAATAACATGCACCCCTTCAGGAGAGCATCGTATTGTAGCCCTGAAATACTTGAGCATATCAAGACCCACAATATTGTCTGGTGTATTTGGAGAAAGCAAAAATGGACATGGAGCAATAAATTTATCAACATAGAATGCAAGTGGTTGTGACAATGGGCTAGGGGAAGGTGTTCCATCAAAACCTATCGATGTAAGGGTTAAGCCAGTCAGGGGAGCCCTTGGAATCAATTGTTTAGACAAGGCGCTACGAGTAGCTCCTGTATCAACCAGAAACTGATCAGTAGAACCCAAAACATGTGCTGTAACATAGGGACCCCTCTGATCTACTGGAACTTCAACTGATTCCTTACCCCATCCTAGGCAATCCTATGTATAAGCAGAATCTTGGAAATCAGGCTGCACATGGTTAGACATCTGGTATTGGTTCCGTCTATCAAAAGTGTTAAACCCATCCTGCCCTCGTACATTAGCATCAAACCTAGCATGATCATTTGTGCTTCTTCTAGGTCCTGAATATCCTGAGCGATTTCTCATTTGTCCCCGACCACGTGAACACTGCTGAACACGTAGTGCTGGACAATCGGCAGCCCAATGCCCAAATTTCTTACAATACGCACACTGATCAACAGACAAATTCGAACGAGTGTAAAAAGAACCATAAGATCCACGTCTACCTCTATCACTACCTCTAAAAGGCGGACCATAAGCTTGAGCCAACATAACCTTCGTCTTTAATTCTTTAATCTTTTTATCCTCGCTACCTTTTGCTTCTAATTCCTGACGTTCATAATACTGAGCCATAGTCAAAAGAGAAACCAGAGTAGAGGTAGTCCATGAACTTTCACTAGCTTTTAGGCGACCAGCTATTCCTGGCAACAGATTTGTGACATATTTATCGACAAACAAATGTCTGCCCGTATCATCTGACAATAACTGGCCGCTAAAATCATGAAATGCTTCTTCAAAGCGTGTAATGAAATCAGAGACAGATTCATCTGCCTTTTGATTACAAGACGCTAAAACAGTCCAATCTATCTTTTTAGGGGGAATAATCGTTTTTAACTTAACTAATATGGCTGCAGGAAGATCTAGAATCAACTGATATGGCTTTTTCACAGGTTCCCTATCCCCGTCCATCTGTTCTAATTCTTTCCATGATGCCCCAAAAAGTGCACGATCATCAATTTTACGAATAGTTCTCCACATATCTGGTGGTAATATCAATCCAAAAAATAAATCAATGTCAGCCAAAGTCATAGTACAAGAACTAATTGCTCCCTCAACTTCCTCATAAAAGGCGGCTGGATTTTTCCCCGGGTCAGGTAATGATGTTTTAAGTGCCATTACATCTGCCCTGTTCCAAGGAGTATACACCCAATTATAAATAAAATAACCCTTAGCATCAACAGAAGTTTTATCATCACTTGTACCCAATCCATTAGGAGGAACATACAAAGGCGCGGCCTCCCGCATTGGTTTCGCGTGAACTATCATAGTCTTATCTGTTCCGAAGATGGAGATGTCCGTGTAACTACGTCCACTGCCCTTTTCTCCTCCTGCAAGCGGACTGCCGCAGCACATAATTTCACCAAACGCCTGATTGCATCAGCCACCTGGGAGAAAACAAAAAGACCATCACGCATTTGCTTGTAATCAGCTGCTACATCATCGGGCTCTAACTCATCAGAATATTTCCGATATAGTTCAATAACTTCTTAGCCAAATGCCTCAGTAAAATATAGCTGCTCCTTTTCCGTCCACCCTTTCATGTTGTCTAAAAGTTCAGAAGCAGAGACAACGCTACGAATTGTTTTACGAGCAATAGATCTAAACTCAGACGCACGGTCAGCAGGCAACATAGAGCGACTGTCTCGCATCTTCTGTTGCTCCGAACTGGAGACCTTAGCTAACTCATGAGGGGCAGAAGGAACGACATACGGAGGTGGAGGGCGATCTAATAACAATAAATCATCATGTGGTTTATTAAGGATAGGATAGAGAGGTTGCCTAACAGTGTATTGGCCAGTTACCTGTAATTTATGTTCTTTCTCTTCTAGCTCCTTTAAGTCATTTATTTCTTTCTTTCTCATTTCCAATGCTTTCACATATACATTCTTCCGCTGCTCTTTCTCAAGCAAGGCTTGCTCACGCATCACTCGTCCATGCACTTCTTTCTCCCACATTCGTACACAGTCAAACATATCTTGCCTAGACTTTCGCTTACACATACATTGTTCCACATACTCAATCTTTCGCAAATCAAATGACCCATGAATAGGCCAACGTAACTCAGGATCCGCACGGGTGTATTTATTCCATAATGTGCTGTACATTATAGAAGAAAGACCATGTTTAACATACATATCTCTATTGGGCGTCCCCTCAGGGGGTGCCGGTTGCGATTCTTCCAGTCTCAAATTGGTACCATTACAAAAGCAACACATCCTACGAAGTGCTCTAAAAACAGGCAAGCCAAAAATAGTGCAAAATATGCAATATTATAATCATAGTAGCACTTAAGGTGTCGCTCAAATCAAAATTAAATTGGAGAAAATTCTCCTCATTACCTGCTTATATAAATTGCAATTTATATATCAATTCAAAGTACACAAATTGACTAGTCACCCAAAACACGAGATCCACAGTAAGTAGTGCTAAACTACATTACCAAACAAAGGCATCAAAACCCACAGCAAGTGCCGTGAAACGGCTCTTACCAATCACAGGGTGTCCAGGTTCCAACTGCCAAGTTCTAAAATCGACCAAATGGTCACTGCATGACGAATGAACAAAAAGGATCTCAGTCGAGGACCGGCGCCACCTGGATGGTCAAATCAGAAAGAAGGGAAAAACGCTGTGGTTGCCAAGACTCGTGTCTCCTCAGGCATTGATCGTCTGCAGCGAGATCCCAATCCTTCGTCGCGACCAATCCGTTGGGCATCCGAGTCGCCGATGAGTCCCTGTTCGGGCGCCAATTTGTTGAAGTAAGCCTCAGCAAGGCCTACAAGTGCAAGAGGTTCACCTTTCTCTGCACAAAGTCCTCAGACCATGTAGGAAGAAGTTGGCACAGAAACTGAAATAAAAGACAAAGGGCCAGATGTAGGAAAAAAGCAATTTGCGACTTGCAAATTGCGAGTCCCTGCGACTCGCAATTTGCAAGTCGCAAATTGCTATGCAGTACGGTGTCTCAGACACCGACTGCAACTCGCAATGGGGTCGCAATGACCCACCTCATGAATATTCATGAGTTGGGTCGCAAATTGCGGCCCCATTTCGAGTATAGGCACTCGCTAACATGGAGGCCTGCTGACGTCAGCAGACCTCCATGTTAGCGACCTGCTTTTAAATAAAGCATTTTTTTTTTTTTGAAGTGTAGCCCGTTTTCCCTAAGGGAAAACGAGCTGCACTTAAAAAAAAAACGAAACCTTTAGTTTCGGTTTTTTTCAGGGCAGGGAGTGGTCCCTTGGACCACTCCCTGCCCTGAAAAAATATTTTGGGCTCCAGTCACAAACTGGAAGGGGTCCCATGGGGACCCCTTCCAATTTGCGATTGGGTTACCATCCACTTGAAGTGGATGTTAACTGCGATGCCATTTGCGACCGCATATGCGGTCGCAAATGGTATTGCATCCCAATGCGACTCGCAAATAGGAAGGGAACACCCCTTCCTATTTGCGAGTCTGAAATGCATTTTGCGAGTCGGTAACGACTCGCAAAATGCATTTCTGCATTGGGATACGCGTTTTGCGACTCGCAAACGGCAAATTTTGCCGTTTGCGAGTCGCAAAACGTTTGCTACATCTGGTCCAAAGTTTATTAACCTCATGAGGTGGTACTACAGTTCAAACAGCACCCTTCGGTAATGTTTGTAGTAGCACACTGAACTGAGAGAGCATGGTCCTTTTATACCCACGCAGGGGCTAAAAGGAGGTGGTACAATTATAGAAGCAAGACTTGCATACATGTAAGGTCATGTGGAAATGCACAGTCGACAGGTAGGAGGAGCTAACAGTTTTCAAGGACTAACAGCTGCAGACCTTACTGAGCATGTGCGAAAGTGGGAGATGCTAAATATAACTTGTCACTAGGCAGATTTTCAAGAGTAGTTAACAGAAAGGTAGGACAGAGCATATGGTGAGCACATGGCAGCATGTGGCAAAGAAAATGGCCGTCATGAATACAAAATGGATTCCGCGAAATGTTCACAATAGTTACTAAATACAAGATGTCTTCTGCTAATGCTTAATCTAATCGCTGCTAAACTACAACAACCGGGCCGGAGATATCAATCTCCAGCCCAGGGGCTGGCACAGTACTGCTGCCAACATTATGAGCCGGCCTACCGCCATGGTTTTTGTGGTTTTAGCAATGCCATGAAAACCATAGTGGTAGGCCCTACCAGTTACAGGGAATTATTTCCCTGTCATCGGTAGGCGGCTCCCCCACCCCAACACACACCTGACTTCCCCCCTCCATCCAAAACCCCCCATACACACACACACACCCTCCACCCCCTCCCGTCATCACACACACACCCCGAGCCCCTTCCGATCATCACACACACCCACAGACACGCACCACGCATACACCCAATTACTCACACTGGCATACACCCATTCATACACGCATACTTCCAGACATGCTTGCACATATTCTTACACACAATCACACTGACATGCAGACACGCACTCACTTCACCATTCTTACACGCATTCACTGACATGCATACATCAACGCAAACAACACAACACACACACTCACACACTCACACATTCACGCATACACTCAGACACACAAACAACAGACCCCTCCCTCCCACCCCTCTCTCCTGTTGGAAGCCGGACTTACATTGAGCAAGTAGGTGTTCCGTCATGGAACAGGAAGGAGCACTGCTACCGCCAGCAGCGCCCTGCCAGGCCGTATTACTTGTCATAATACTGCTGGCGGCGTTCTACTGGTGTGGCGTGGCGGTGCTGGTGATAGCAGCGCCACCTTCCCACCATCCGCCACCATGAACACAGCTGGATTTCCGCCCTTCTTGTGGCGGAAGTACGACAGTGCTCATAATATGGCGGACGGATGGTAGCCGCGTGCCGGTATTTTGGGGACAGTCACCGCACGGATAGGCGTTTTTTACCGCCAGTGTCAAAATGACCACCTAAGACTGTACACACCATTAGAAACTGTCAGCCAAATTCCTGGCTAGCTTACAGTGCCTCACCAAAACCCCTAAAACTACCAGAGTGGAAGGTGATTTTGCAACCTGAACGTGACACTCAGACTCCACGGGAAAGTCGTGGAAACAGATCACCTTTCGTTGTATTACTCATGCATGCCCACGTGAAGACACAGAAAAGATATATGAACTGAGTTTTCAATATATTTATTGAAACAAACACATTCTTGCATAAAGCTTATGAGCTACGATAATTAGAGGAAACAAAGCAAAGTTCCTACCTAACCCTAAGACTACACTGAGGGCATAGCAGGTGTACCTTCTGCCTGGCCCAATATAAGGGGTTAGCCCCAGCCCCATACCTAAAGACTGTGTCAAGAGTGGACTGCGGTGTAGATAGCAATCCTATTGGGAGCTGGTAGGTTATCACCAGCAGAGCTGCATGTAGAACATAAGAACACAGTATTCATCCCAGGACAGTCATGGCTGGAGTGCACTTCTGTGTCAGTGCAGTATTTATATAATAAAGCAATATTGCATTGGAAGTACAATTCTGATTCAGTGCTGTGTCTAGATGTTAGAAGATGTCTCCTGATCGAGCAGCACAAGAACTAGGAGATCATGTACAATGTTCCTAACCTTGAACAGAAAGTACTGATTACATGTTGTGCAAAGGATATCTAGACAAGCAACTCATATCATGCAAGAAATGTGTATTAAGTATCATTGCGAAAAGCAGTGCAGCTAAAAATGCATAAAATATGAAATATAAGGTGAAGCTAAAGGAAGGAGGAACCAACTCGGGTCCAAGAGTCCCCACGACACCCTCTCTTTGCCAGTGATAAAGATAGATTCTAAAATTAGACTCTTAAAACTATACTATATAAAACATTAAGGGATTAAAATGTTCACATCAACAAGTAGAGCAAACAAGCCATAACAATTAACCAATTAAAACATGTGAATTTGCTTTAAAAACAGTGGGCAAATTTAAAAGCCAGTGGAGGCCTCCATGATGTAATTGGTAATGGAATCCAGAATAGATCCCGCGTCCACAGACAACAGAACCCCAGAGCCTCCATGAGTAAGTCAAAATATCAGACATGTTCGAGAGCCTCAACCGCCACTGACGGAGCAGCATCCTGCAGTGAGTGAGCCAAACGGGGGAAATCCTGGAGCCGTAGCATTCAAATCCATGAAAGATGGCTCATAAAAGGCATCCTGAAGCAGTTGTAGTCTCATAGGACAAATCCGTAAATTAGCCTTCAACAGGAATGTTAGTAGGTTCATGTCAGTAGATAGTAACAATTGCATTGCAAGACACACATCCAGTGCACACTGAAAAGTCACCAGAGACAGGGGAACACATGCTGCACACAGTAGAACAATACTGCCCAGAAAGACAAAGACCAGTTGTCATGTAGTTCCTCCAACAAAGGTATGCCAAAGCACTTCGTCATGCGTTCATGACACAGCTGGATGTTCAGTAGTTCCATCACCATTTGGCTTTGAAATGGGACGTCCTTTGCAGAGAAGAAAGAGGACCAGCAAAATACCACCAATTAACAACAATACAAGCGGTATGCTTCCAAATACACCCAAGAACAAGAAGCGTACAAAAGATGGAATCACACCGAAAATGGTCTGTAAGGTGCTGACAAACCCAGACCTGATCATCCTAAAAAGTGCACAACACCCGCTGTGTTGGAAGCATTAAAAATATGACTCACAAGTTCACCGAAGTTGCTTGGAAAATTGGTGTTTAAAAGTGACTGTATTTTCAGAAGATGACCACACCACTTGTAATTTGGATTTGTCACGAGCAGATGTAAGCGACATATGTTTTTGAAACAATACTGCTTTCAAACTGCTCTGTTTGTCGAAGTAAAGGGTAGGAAAAGCAGACCACAAACTCGCAACCCCAATGTGATGTGTGAGGGAAGAATATGTTACCACACCACTATTTGAGAAACTGAAACCACAAAAGGTACACCTGCTCTCATCCCACAACAACCTTGATCATTCTGTATCAAGTAACTTAATTTTGAAAGTAATTGGCACTCAATAGACTGGAACTCACTTCAGTTAACATGCCAAATTTGCCACAGATGCATTACATCCCCTGTGTAATGTCACCTGTTTACCAAACATTGAGTGGCTTATAGAAGTTTCACAAATACTTTCGCTAAGAAAGACTTCCTTTTCCCCACTCATACATTTGGAATCAAAAGGTAATCTCATGTATACAACTCTCCCCTAAAGTCTCCAATCTGACTACTAGAAAATGTTTCAAACATGATGTAAACTGAAATGTTGAAATTGGCAGAGAGATAACTGTGTATTAGCCATACTGGTGTCGGTATTTTAGCCACTGTGAAAGGCAATTTTTCTAACTTTTCTTTGTTAAACATTGTGTATGTTGCATCCTTCTTTCCCATTATCCGTTCACTTGATGTTAAATTAAAAGGCAAGAATAACTCTTTTGACTTCACATTCTTCCAGGGCACACGATTCGATATAAGAATCTGCAATGCCCGACTCAACTGCAGAACAGATCTCAGTTGAGTGTCCATGCTTTAAAAAATATGTCATTTTGTATGATATCAATTGCAGAAGACACAATGTTGTTTAGTGTATAAATAGAACTGGACAACATGTTCATTCCCTTATCAACAGCAGACAATGCTTTCTCCAAATTAGCCTGATCTGTTTTCTTTAAACGAGCAGCAACTTCCATTTGAAAAAGCTTCCATATTTCATTGTAAATGTGGTATACAAGACTCTTTTCGAGCGTGGTGTTCTAGGACCTAACACGACCTAACAAGATGTCTTGCCAATCCATGTCATCAGAGAGGAGAGAAAGGAGCTCTTTTATAGCTGATAAAGTGGAATGGCATAGCCATTGCTAACATTACTTCCATATGCTGTAAGTAGTGACAACCACTGTGTATTGTATCGCGATATAACAAGAGGAGTTTATAAAACGTGCATGACAGCCATTTGTGTCCACTGGCCACAATAACCACATGTTGGGACCCAAAGTGCTGAATATAACGTACCATTCTAAACCAATCAATTGAGCTGCTCTTCTGTGTAATTTGCCAAGCTTTGCCAATTATTGTATCATGCAATTGAAGGGATATTGGCCACATTAATTTCCTTCATTTTTGGTAGAACTAGGCAAGTAGTCTGCTAAACTGTGTCATTCAGAAAAGTCATCTGTAATAGAAACAGAACACTTTAAATAAGACATCCATGTCCTGCACTTGTCAATTATTTGTTTCCCAAAATAATTTTAAATCAATTGTTTCTAACCAATATTCATAGCTTTTAATGGCTAGTTGGAAAACAACTAGCCATTTGAGTAAATACATTTGAGTATATTAATTAAGTAGCGGTCAGCATATTTTTCTTGCGTTTGTTGATGGTAATTTGAAATATTAGGATACCGGATTTGATGTATCATGCCCAGACAAATATGTGAATTTGTCTAAGTGTGTAGTTGGGCAATGTTCCCATTGTGTGTAACTAGAAATTGTACGTGGAGTATGTGTTGGTCTACTTTAAGATAAGAGGAAACTTTGCCAAAGAATGCAGCACTCTTAGTCTGAGTAATTAATGTATTAAGGCTCTTCCCAAATATCAAATAAAAGCACACAAAAATATGATCATCAGCATTTAACTTGAATGCAGTGTGTATATGCCAAAATACTCACAGCAGTTAAAGAATGATAAGCAGAAAATGTGCAATACATCAACTATGAATATATACAGTGAATATATATATAGTCAAGCTAAATAATTAATAATTAAAATTCTTCAGCATAGGGTGTGAATCCATCCTCCTTGTCAGCATCCAGCCGAGGAACCCTGAACAGCTTAGGCAGGAGGTCGTCCTCACAATTGGAATTTTTCCTGAACAGTGTGTCCACTTTCAGATGAGTTCCCTCCTCAGTGCCAAGTTTCCCCACCTTACATACCTTAAACCCAAGAGGAAGATTCTAGTACTCCCCCCTCCTTTTGGTTGTGAAATTCAAGCGCTGGCTGTACTCAGTCTGTGTCGAAAACACACAAAGGAACGGGCCCTGCCCCAATGCACATTCCAGAGACAGAGCTGTACTTTTCCTTGATGAAACCATCCCCAGCCTGAGACTCTTTTATCATGCCTACCTTCCACATCCCCCATGTTGTGTTCCAGTATGGTGTAACCCTGCACTGATAAGAAAAGTGCAAACTTGTGTGTGGAAAAATTATGCACCGCTGCTGTGACGGCACCTGAAGCTAAGCAGTCATTAGTTAAGATGGAGTCAGTGGTCAAATACACTTGGCATGACAGAGTAGTAATAGTGTGCATTATGATGGTAAAAAAACACATTTCACCATAATTAGCTGAGTCCATGTACATATCGTTATTTTCAAATACAGTATAATATTCAAGCTTAGTAAGTATTGACGAACCAGTTTTAACATCCAAATCATAGGTCACAACACCTGGTGTGATCACATCATCCATTGCAACCTTAAAAACTTATGGAATTTGAATAGTCTCTGTAGGACCAAAAAATATCATATGGAACCGTATCCCAAACAACCCCATCAAGAACTGACAGAGCAGAAATGTTCACCAGGGACATGTCTCGTCACACTTTGTGGGGAAACAAACAAGGCTTTAATACCTCATCTTCCAGTTCAACAGCAGAACGTTCACAAAGTGAATGACCATTAATAAACAAGAAGAAAACTGTCACAAATGCAACTCACAAGAAGAGAGCAAGCAAGGCAAGTGTAATCCACAAATAGGACAATGAACAGATCAGGTAGGTGTGTTTAAGCGGGTGAAAAAGCTTATGTATACCATGAAGAAAAGTGGTAGTTGAGTCTGAAGACACGTTATCAATGTCGACAAAGTACCTAGAAGCAGTCTGTGTAAAAACAGGAGCCTCAGAAGGTGAAAGAGAAGTGGTAGACACATCTAAAGGTTGTTCATCATAAACAACTCAGTTGCTTTGAGAAGTAGTAGAGAACTGTAGACTTACACCTGGTGTGTTTCTTGTTGTAGCTGTAATTGGAATAAAAAAGTTCATTCTCTGCCCTCCCCAACCTAGGGGAAGTGATGTTGGTGTGGCTCAGGCTTGAAGAGTTATTACCTTGTTAGTTGTGAGAGGAAATGGAAACTAGCCAGGAGTCCTTAAGGCCAACTCTGTAGGAGTGGCCATATGTTGAAGTTTAACTTGATCAACGGAGACAAACGTTTGTCTTTACAACCAGTTAAGCCGTGGCAAAATCACAGTTCTGGTACCTTGAATTCCAAGGACTTGCACCGGTGCACAGTATGATGGGCCAAATACTTTCTTCACCATAATCTTTTCTCAAACTGAATCCGTGACTTTCGGAATGCAGCTGGTAAGTGCTGGTCTGTCCCTCACTTCTGCAGTGGCAGCATAAGCAGTGGAATGCTCATCTCAAAAGTCTTGGAGTTTCTGTAAGACACTGAAGCGTTTATTTATGTCAAAAGGTATTTCTGCCGCCACTGTGCCAGGAATGACAAGATCTGGGACATACATTTAGATGCTAAACAAGACTAAATAATAGCCATCCAAAGATCTTCTAGGCAGATATTTTAGTGCTGTCTGGACTCCATAAAGGTGGTGGGCCCAACTGCGACCTGAGCTGAATACTCTAGGGGCCAGATGTATCAATGGACTTTGCATTCGCAAACAGTGCGAATCTGTAAATTCCACAGTTTGCGAATGCAAAATCTCCTTTTACGATGCATGAAAGGAATTCGCAGTGCAATTTTAAGGAATCGCTAAAATAGCGATTCCTTGCAACTGCGACGAGATAATGCGATTCGCATACTGCGATCCGCAAATAGCGAAGTGAATTTGCGTTCACAAATTATGAATATTCGCAGAATGTTTTTTTGCACGTGCAATTTACCACAAATTGAAATCAGGTGGTAAGTAGGTGCAAACTATATCAAGAGGCCCAGAATGACTCAGCCTCTTTCCCACAATGGCTGCACTCTGTTGTCATGGCGAGAAGGATGAGGATCCTGGTAGGTTTGAGGAGAGGGAGGAGGAGACAGGAGCGTATTTTCAGAGTGCACATTACCCTTTTTGACCAGATAGTGGGGAGATATATGATAAGTACAGGTTAAACTCAGCCATGATACTTGACCTGATAGCTGATCTACATCCCCTACTGCAGCGAAACACACACAGGACATACTCACCAATGTGCAGGTATTATGCTCCCTGCACCTATTAGCCTCAGGGAACTATCAAGGGGTCATAGCAGCAGCTGGAGGTGTCTCACAGAGTGTGCTTTCACACTTCTTCAATGCATTCCTCAATGCCATGCTTAGCAAAATCCATCAGCACATAAGATTCCTCAACACCCCTCAGGAATAGCTACAAACCAAATACAATTTCTACCAGATTGCCCAATTCCATGTCATTGGCTGCATCGATGGGACACATGTATCAGTCCACCATCGGCCACAGAGTATGTTTATCGGAACAGAAAGAGTACACATTCCATTAACATACAAGTCATAAGCAATGCCTCCAACGTTATAACGGACCTTGTGGCCAAATACCCAGGTAGCACACATGACTCCTACATCTTCAGGCACAGTGGAATACACACAAGACTACTTGCTGTGGAGTTTGTCGAAGGATACCTACTTGGTAATGTAATAGTTGACAATGTCGCTTTGATGTATATGTGATGTCACGGATAACAAATACTCATTTTACTCTCCTGTCATTCTAAGAGACAGTGCCTATGCAGTGCGCTCCTTCAGACTTACATCCTATCTGAATCCTGCCACACTAGGCAAAAGGAGGTACAATGCAGCACACAGGACAACATGCAACGTTGTAGAGAGGACCTTCGGCCTGCTGAAGAGCCGTTTCAGATGCCTGCACAAGAGTGGTGGTGCACAGCAATACAGCCCCGAAAACACCTGCAAAATTATGGCTACATGTGCTATGTTGCACAACATCGCAACAACAAGGGGCATACCAGTGGAACCTACAGAGCCTGACTCCGATGAGGATGACGATCCCTTGCCACCCCTTCAGCCAGCAGACAGAAGCTGTGCAGCAGAGGATAGACAAAGACGTGCTAAGATCACACGCAACTATTTCTGATGTAATTAGTGACAACACCATGTCAACATTTATGTATTGCTGTAGGTAGCATCTTTATTGCCTTGACTTCAGGTAATATATGTGTGATTAGGACATAGGTAAGCACTGTACACAAACATGTGCTAGTTACAGTGTCACACTATTAGCATCATAGTATCACTGCATTGCTACATGATATGCAAGTCCCCTGTACCTCTCAACATTGCTTTCTACGTCCATGCACTCCACTTGAGTGCTCAGTGGTCTCCGTGGCACCTCTTATTGTGGGTTCCAAGACATTACTGTGTCTGGTACTGCGATGCCTAGGATCCATCACGGGGGCTGTGAGACTGCTGGGGCTAGAGAGCTCCTCACTATCCCCACCACCCAGTCCGCTGTTTGTAGCACTCTGTGCTGTCTGCATTGTCTCCAAAACATTGGTGATATGCACCAATCCTTGTGCAACGTCCAGACTGCAATGTGCCATCTCCACTTGCATGCCCACAGCACGTTGTGATACCAAAGCAGTTGCTGTAGTGAGCTGATTGACAGATCTGCAGAACCCATCCAACCTGCCCATCAATTGGTGCCTATGGTGGCTGACATGCTCCTGCTGCATCACAGTGCAGAGTTCCCTAATGGCATTTGTCATCTCTTTTGCATGTTCTGCTGCTGTTTGCTGTTCCTCATGCAGCTGCACATCTTTTCATTGAGTGTCTCTAACTGCTTGTGAATTGATCCCATGTTTTCACTGAGTAACTCCAACTGCTTGTGCATTGATCCCATGTTGTCATTGTGAGACTCAAATGGCCTGTGCATTGCTCCCATGTGTTTACATTGCAGGCACTGCACTTTCAGCAAAGAAGCCTCAAGGCCACCAAACAGTGATGGGCCCTCACCTCCCTCTGTGCACTGTCTGCTTTCTTCGCGACACCTCCTGAGGGGAGTGGACTGAGACCGGGGCAGGGACTGCTGTCAGTGCATCCAGCCTCTGGGAGGGTGTGGGTACTTCATCCGGCCTTTCACCAGAGTCCAGGTTATACTCAGAGAGGGGTAGCACTCTTGCCCTGCATCTAGTTGGTGCTTGTATGAAGGACTCACTGGTGTTTGACTCAGACTGTGGCTGTCTTTCACTACCCCCCACATTTCCACCTTGTGCTGCGTCAGGGCCCAGAACATCTGCAACAGCAATGCGCAGCATGTAATTTTTGGATATGTACTCACACAGTTGTGTAATAGAATTAAATTTACCTGGCATAGTATCTCTGAGAGTCTTTTGGTCATGTATCTGTTTGGTCTTACATTATCTCGCTATTTATGTGGTAGTTACACTTTAGGGGTGTGGACTACCACGCCCATAATGCATCTTTGTGTTGTATGTAGGATGTGGCATGGACTACTTATCACACTGCATAGCGCCATAGCTATTTTCTAAGGGCCATTTGTACATGCACATATGGGGAAACACATCATTACTGCCCTTACCTTTGCTGGTGCTGGGTGTGCCTGAGGTCTCAATGTCAGTGACACCACTGACAGCTTCAAGAAACAGTGTGGACTCCACCATGTCTTCCATTGGTGTAGACGGTGTCTGGGTGGGTGGTCCTCCTCCGATGCTCCTTGCCTCCTTCAGCCTGCTTGCTAACCTCTCTTTGGCACATGAACGCAAGTCGTGCCAGCGCTTGCGGATCTCCTCGACAGAGCGGTGTGCAAACCTCACTGCGCATTTATTGGTCTGGATGTCTGACCACAGTTTTCTCTTCTCACTTTCAGGTACCTGTAGTGAGTGTTTTCCAAATAATTTGTCGTGGTTCCAGACCACCTCCTCAGTGAGCACCTCCAATTCCTGCTCACTGAATTTGAGTTTGCGCTTCCTCTCTCCTCTCTCCTTCACATTCCCATCAGTAGCCATTATCCTGTTTGGTCCTGGCTGACTCTCAAGACTGCCTCCCTGGTGCTTGGCTGGGTCCCTCTGCCTGCTCCTGTGGCTCCTGGAAACAGCATTCACTGACTCACTTCCTGTTTGTGATGTCGTCAGGCTTTTCCAGCCGTAACTCACAAATTGCGATTGCAATTTTTAAGAAATCGCTATTACCGACTTACAATTTTCATATATCCCATTTTGCATTTCTTAAATAGCAATTTCATGAAATTTGCTATGTAAGAAATGCAAACCGGGAGCTTGATACATCTGGCCCTAGATGTTAAGGATTGCTTAAGGATTCTTCCTCTCCACTATCGACTTCCCCCTCAGGATGATTAAGAGAAGAAAAATGCTCAGTTACACCAAGGGTTCCCATGTTATCACTGTATGCTTTAGAGGCAAAGGCAGGGCCTGAGTGGAAAGCAGCTTCTGCAACTGTCTTGATGAAGACTTGCAAATCTTTAAAAACAGTGCAACCGTCAGCCAGTCACTGTGGCCACACCCAGAGAAATCTGGAGCAAGAATCTACAGCAAGTAGGATGTATTTGAAAGCACCATCTGAATTTAGGGGGCTGCTGTGGTCTAGATATATACACTGCAGAAGCTTTTTGGAGACTAGGAGGGGTGTCTGCAGTAGGCGATTAACGGTGGAACCTTTAATTTGTTGGCATTGTCAGGCCCAATACCTATTGTAGGGGTGAAATGGACACAACGTAATTCCCTATTTCCCTGCAAACCAAACGGACTCTAGAGAAGTCACTCCTGACCCTCCGGGACGAAGGCACGAATCTTGACTAAGGACAACACCAGATTTCCACCTTGCGATGTCAGTCATCTTTTTCAGTTTCTAAAAACATGACAAACAAGCCTTAGAACTTAGAACATATACATTGTGACACCTTCTCAATTTATGTAACCCACTTCTGATTACCTAAAGTAAGGTTTGGTGAGTTAGATGTGGAAGCGGAGGGAAGAGCTTAGGCAGAGTTATTTAGAAGATGAAAGTAGTAGAATGGATTTGGGATGAGTCAGAGTGGGAATGGAGGATAGATTGATAGAGACATGACATATGGTGATGGGTAGATAAGTGTGATATAAGATGAAAGCAGGGATTCATAAGTATCTAGTATAATAACTTATCTAGGAGTTATGCAATGACCTATGAACATGTTAAGCACAGAATAACATATACACATATATATAAATTTATATATACACACACACATACATACACACATGAATACACACACATATGCACACATATATGTACATACATATACATATTTAAACCATGAGTAAATATACTTAGTCAAACAGGTTTAAAGAGTGTGTGTGTAGTTTATTGTTATGACATAGTAGAGATACATATTTTCTAAAAAACTATATATAACTAAAATATACACATAATCTGAAAAAAGGCATATGCAGTCCATAGTTGTTTGAATATGGTGGTTATGAAGGCTTCAACGCCTCGTCAGGGGTAGTAAGCGCTATATAAATACTATTACAATACAATACAATACCTAATGCCCCTTCTCCCTTTTTAGGTGCTGGTTCCTGGTAGGTTTGAATTCTTTAAGCTATAATATAGAAGATAGAACTCAAGACCATTAACCTAGTAGGTAAATTTCACACGTTATGTATAAGAATATAACAGTAATCTCATACACCTACCTACGTGTATAGTCTCTATGAATCAAGAAAGATAAATAAACATCAGTCCTTTTGACAGTGAATCAATGTTCATATAATGATTCTTAAGCTTAAATCAGCTTTCATCTCCTAAAATCATAAATGTACATAATGAAATCACTGCTCTTGCTATCAATCACTTTTCAATAATCAATGTCATGTGCGAGTAATATTATAATTACCTTAATATGAGACTCTGTTCAACTAGCAAAACTTGTACTGGAAATGAATAAATGTATTTCTTTCACGCTTGGAAGAACCAAGAAAATAGTTGAATTCACCAGTCGT
Organism: Pleurodeles waltl; assembly: GCF_031143425.1. NCBI lineage: Eukaryota > Metazoa > Chordata > Amphibia > Caudata > Salamandridae > Pleurodeles > Pleurodeles waltl. The sequence continues at coordinate 128,130,927 of NC_090443.1, read as the reverse complement.
TTCAACAAGACTCCATTAGATAAGTATTTTTTCCTTTGACCGTTGAACAATTCTTAAATGTTACCAGAATGCATAGATTGCAGCCTCAAAAATATCTTTTGTTTGTCTTTTGCAGGTTGTCAGTGGATACGGAGGTGCAGCACCAGGAGAACCGCGAACCCGATGGCAAGGAGGGACTTGCCGCAATTCCTGGTGAGGACGGCAAGCACTCGCAAAGTGATTCACGGAGAAAGCCAAAGGACGACGCTAACACGAACATCCAACAACAGGTGAGTACGGGAGGGGATGTGAACACTGACGACAAGCAGTCCTCATGGTGCAGTGTGTAACCTTAAAGTCTACGTGCTCCACCCTTAAAGGGGCCACTCACCACAATGCGTGCAGGGCGCCCGACAGGCATATGTCACAGCTAAGGACATACTGCTTTGTCTGTTTATACAGGCTATGCTGCCAATAGCGTTTTTCTAGCGACAAAAGTGTAGCCACCACACCAGCATGAGCAGACGCTACCCTTTTGTGTACTGCTGTAATTATTATTAACCTGCGGTCTTGGTTGGAGATCACCCACCCCTGGAATGGTTACATAAGGAATGTTTTGGGCACTTAAGTGGTAAGAGCATTTTGTTGGATTTGCTTTTGGTAAGGGGTGCTGTTAGCCAAAGCATTCACTGCAGTCAGTATTTCTTTATCCACCCTCATATGGGAACGAGTAATCGCAGCTACAGTAGCAGTAATAACTGTCGATTTGGCTGCTTCATCAGCCAGTGAATTCCCTGCAACGTGTATTTCAACATGTTGATGACTCAGGTGATCATTACGAGTTTGGCAGTCCCTGGACCATGGCGGTGATCCAAACAGAACACAGCCAATACACCACTAGTGCAGACGGACCGCCACAGACGGCAGTAGGTATCTCCAGGCCTGCGGAGACTATGGGGGTGATTCCAAGCGGGAACCGCCAGAAGACCGTACCGCGGTCAAAAGACCGCAGCGGTCATTCTGGGTTTCCCGCTGGGCTGGCGGGCGACCGCCAAAAGGCCGCCCGCCAGCCCAGCGGGAAACACCCTTCCACGAGGAAGCCGGCTCCGAATGGAGCCGGCAGAGTGGAAGGGGTGCGACGGGTGCAGTAGCACCCGTCGCGAATTTCAGTGTCTGCTAAGCAGACACTGAAATTCTAAGTGGGGCCCTCTTACGGGGGCCCCTGCAGTGCCCATGCCATTGGCATGGGCATTGCAGGGGCCCCCAGGGGCCCCACGACACCCCATACCGCCATCCTGTTCCTGGCGGCCGAAACCGCCAGGAACAGGATGGCGGTATTGGGGTCGGAATCCCCATGGCGGCGCAGCACGCTGCGCCGCCATGGAGGATTCCCCTGGGCAGCGGAAAGCCGGCGGTACACCGCCGACTTTCCGTTTCTGGCCGCGGCGGTAAGCACCGCCAGCCTGTTGGCGGTGCTCCCGCGGACCACGGCCCTGGCGGTTTTTACCGCCAGGGTCGTAATCAGGCCCAAAGTTTCTGTCAAACATATTACGAGGTTGCACACCAGCAGGATTTTCAGAGCGGTTGCACCGCCACGAAAAGCCTGGCATAAACGAACAATATAAAAGGAGACACTCACCTTCAGGAACACAGACACGTGTGCAGCCGCCATGGAACCCGAACTTGAAGTCTTCCCACTGCTCCTGCTGGCCGTACAACTCCAGAACCAGTGTTTGCGACTAGGCAACAACCATAAGTACACCCGCCTAACACACACTGGAGGGAAGGCTATTAGTACACACCCACACACAACACACACACCCGGCACACACACAGACAGAAACAACACACACCACAGCCAACATACACGAGCCATACACACACCGCACACACACACCCCACCGCCACTGTCAAACACATTCATACACAACACCACAGAGTCACAAAATGACAACACCATTGCAACCACACAAATGCATTGGCAGAGAGGCACTCCACACACCTTCACAGGAAAACACATAGTGGCAGCAACATGTAACAACAGCACACATCCAATCCAAACCAAAACACTGCCAAACTACGTGTCAGATCACATGCCACGTCCACCCAACACACAAAGCACATCACAGATGCATCACTACACACATGGACACACACACCACTACCACACAATGCCACACAACACCATCACAACACATCACAACTAGTCCATAGCACAAGTCCCCTACACAACTCATGCTGCTACACATCACATACAGAGAAGATACACACCAAATCACACAAATACAACCCATACATGTGGAAGGAAAGGCAGGACAGGTTGGTTACCCTCAACACCAACAGTTTTGTGGTGCAGATATATTCAAATAAATATGTCATTTGAAAAATAAACTATGAACAACATAGGCCTACTGGCCAGTCCAAACATTTTTAGTGCCACAGGCACACTGGGCAAAGTATCTGGCCCCAACTTGACTCCTGATTGCAAAGGGGCCTCCACAAGGCTGGGGCATCAATGGAGCAGGCAGGCAACCTGAGGGGTAAAGGCGGGGGATGCAGAGGTGGGGGCTTGGGTTTGGGAGGGGGTCCTTTGGCTTCATTTTTTTGTTGGGGGGTCTTTGGGTTTTGTTTTAGGCTTTGAGGGAGGGCCCTTGGCATTGGTTTTTTTGAGGGCTGACCTTCAGTTTGGTGGGGGTTGTATTTTTTACAGAGGCAGGGGCATGGGCAGTACCAGGGGGCCATGGGAGGACTGGGAGGTGAAAGGACTGGGTTTGGGGAGTGTAACCGGGTGCTTGGGAAACCACGGGCTGGGACAGTGGGAGGGAACAGGGAAAATTCATAAAGGAATCTTTTTTTTAGGGACACAAGGGCGGTCATGGGAAAAACGTGAGGAAGTGGATGTGAGATGTGTACATGTAGGTGTCTTGGGTGCAGGTGCCTGGGTATCTGTTGGGTGGGTGAGTGTGGGCGTTTAGGTGTCTTAGGAGGAGGGAGGAGGAGATGCAGGGTGGATGTGTGAGTGTATGTTGGGGTGGTACCTGCAGGTAAGGTGGATGTGCTGCATGTGGGAGTGTTGGTAGTCGTGGTGAGTGAGCATGTTGTGGATGTATGCAGGTCTGCAGTTGTGGTGACAGTGGGCATGAGGGGACTTGTGGCTGGATCTGAGAGTGTTGATATGGTGATAGCAGGTTTGAGTGATGTAGTGTCTGTGAGGGAGCAGGTGGTGGGGGAATCTGTGTAGGAAGTGGCTGTTGTGTCTGCCTATGTGTGTTGTCTGTGTGCATGGTGGTAGTGAGTCTTGTGGTGCCTGTGTTTGAGAACCGTGTCTGTTGAGGTGGATAAATGGTGGTCTGACTGTGTGCTCTGGATGGGTGTGGGGACAGGAGTGTGGGTCTGGGCACAGGTAGCTGGAGGGGGGATGGAAGATGAAGGGACACTGTCTGCCGTCAATGAGAAGGCCAGAGCCTGAAAGGATCTCTGCAGGGCAGTCAGGGCAAGGTGAATGCCTTCAAGGTCTGCTGCATCTGTACTGCCAGTCCCTGGATGGCATTCACGATGGTTGACTGTCCCACAGAGATGGACCTCAGGAGGTCAATAGTCTCCTCATGGAGGGCAGCAGGACTGACTGGGGCAGGGGCAGAGGTGCCTGTGGCGAAAGAGGCGCCCACCCTCCTGGGTGAGCAGGAACGGGCAACTGGGTGGGCAGCTAAGTGAGATTGGTGCTGATAAGGGGGGTGTGGCAGACAAGGATGGTGCTGGGCTTGTCCCAGATGGGTCCACCACCGCCAGGGAGCATCCGTCAGAAGAGGTATCAGGAGAGGATGTTGAACATCTGGTCTCCCCGTGGCACTCCCCTCGCCCTCTGTCCCACTGATCCTCTCGGCTCCGCTGGTGTCAGCCTCCTGGGTCCCATGGACTGCACCTTCCCCTCTCGCCAGTGCCCCTTCTCCTTTGCCTGATGATGCTGATGCACACAACACAGAGGAGGAAAGGGAGGGAGGGTGGGAGAGAAAGAAAGGGTGGAATGGGTCAATACCCACCCACCATTGACAGAGTAACAATGTATTTTGCTGCTGGTAAGCCCTGGCAGGGCATGCCTTTACATTGACATGCATAACTGTGGGAAATCATAGGGGAAACAACATCTATGCTGAAAAAACCTACTAATGTGGGAACATTGGCACTCATTGACTTGATGATGGGCCTAACAATGCACAGTTGCATAGAACTTGGCACATTCTCATGGCTGTTTACACAGACATATCCTGTATTCTTTACTCAACCGAATCCTACTTCGTAAAGTAGCATGCCCAAAAATCTTTTAACTATGTGGTCAGTAATTTCTTGGCCCTCTGCAGCCATCTTCACATTCTGTTAAAGGCAGCTGATTGAGAACTCACAAATTACCTCTGTCATAGTGACAGAGTAATACTGATGGCAGTGCCCTCACACCTCATGTATACTGATGCTGATGGAAGGAGCTGGTCTCTCAAAAGATGTGAAGGGTGTCCAGACACACCCATACATGGAATTAGTCTCTTCATAAGTCACTATCTGCATGGTATTGGTACACATAATCGATACAAATCCTGCCAGTGTGGCTGATACCCATAGTCCATGTGCATCTACAAATTCTCTACACTACATCTTTCCACTAGTAGGCTACCCAAACCCATACAAGCCTAACATAAACGAGGTGTGAGTGTGTACTTACCCCCTTGTGGGTGCTGTGCTGTCCTCAAGCACCCATCCACCTCAGGGTAGGCCACCGCCAAAATGCGGGCCATTACGGGGAGTCAGGGTTCAAAACAGGCACCCCTCCCTCTTTGGGAGGACGTCCCCAGCTGGGTCTCAGCGGTCTTATGGGCCCAACATCTCAGGTCCTACCACCGCTTTCTGCAGTGGGTGCTTTTCTGGCTATGGACCCATAGGGTCCACACTTGCTTGGCGATGGCACACCAAATCTCCTTCTTCTGGTGGGCGCTGAGCTGCATGGGTGACAGACAGAAAGAGAAAGTCATGTAGAGTGGCAACAAAGTAACAGCAGTGAACTTCACACATCGGACACATCTCATGCTCATACTAACGTGTCTTAACGGCACAAATGCACCAACTCTTTTGCCACCTACTTGCATCCACTACATGTGTGTCGTTCCAGTGCCTTTTAGCCTCTCACACACCACCATCAGACAGTACAGTAACATTGGTCTCACCTGCTGCTCTAGTGTCCCATACAACTGTCCGTACAGGGTTAGGACTCCGTACACTAGCTTCTCCAACTACTCCTGGGTGAAAGCAGGGGCCATATCTCCTGCAGGACGTAGCATTAAGGCTCCAAGAGGAAGTACACAGCAGCTCATGCAGTGGAGGTCTTGCTTGCACGAGTGTCAGGAGTCAAGTGAGCTATGCAACAGAAAATGTGGGTCACTACCGCTGCGTACATGACCGTCACCGCCGGCGGTGATTATCATTGGCTCCAGTCTCCCATAAGCAACAATGTTATCCAATGAGGAGTTGCACGGCGATTGCGACCTCCTACCGCCATGATGACTAACACCGGCGGAATGAGATACCTTCCATCTGTCCTGTACATGCAGGACAGGCGGCTGCCATTTTACATGTCGTTAGTTTATTGTAGGTGAATAATAAGTGCGTCATGGATGAATTGTAGTGACATGCATAGATCTTCACACATCAAAGCTGGGTTCACACGTGATATTCATGGACAGTGTAGTTAGATGGACTGATGACTATGACAGGACATGTGCAGTCACTTACTGCCTCGTAGATAGGCTAACCATATCTGTATGTTAAAAAGTAATATACACCTTATTACCTGGGGAAATAGGTTGTTGTTAAATGGAAGTGTCACATGTTTCGTGTGTGTGGCAAGATGTTTGTTTGGGGCTGCAACAGTAATCTACGATGGCATACACGTTTAGTCTACATGCCCAAATGGATTGTGTATACTTCAGCGTTATGTCCACAGTACTATTGTGTGCTACAAGTATAGTGTTAGGTAGCATGTGAACTGCTGACATCAACCTGTGGCTTTTCCTCTCCTATTCCTAGATACTAGACAGTGGTGAAAATGAGACATTCACCGGTGTACCGGCCCCTAGTCGACCTTGGTACCGTGGAAGAGAGACACATCATCCAGACCTATCGTCTGAACCGTCAGACCATCATAGAACTGTGTACCCAGTTGGAGCCGAATCCCTTGCCTGCCATACGTAATCCCTATGCCATCCCTCCCACAGTACAGGTCTTATCAGAGCTACACTTCCTTGCCTCAGGCTCGTTCCAGATTACAGTGGGTTTGGCAGCAGGGATGCACAGCCGATGTTCAGTACATAATTAAAGGATGTACAGTGTGCTTTACTCAAACACCTGGAAAGCTACATCAGGTTCCCCCAACATGCGGATTTGCCCACTGTTAAATGACTTCTATGATATGGGACATGCCCCTCAGGTTATAGGGGCCATAGATGGCACCCACATTTCTTTGGTACCTCTCAGGGCCAATGAACAAGTGAACAGGAAAAATGTTTACTTCATAAATGTGCAGGTGGTGTGTCTCGCTGACCAGTATATCTCCCAAGTGCAAGCCAAGTTTCCTGGATCTGTGCACGACTCCTACATTCTGAGGAACAGCAATGTCCCACACATGATGGCACAACTACAGAGAGAGAGGGCCTGGGTCATTGGTAAGTATCCAATAGTATGTGTGCAACTGTAATGTCGCCTCTCTTCACTTTCTGCCCAGTGCCTCTACCAGTATTGTGATAGGTCCAATCTTTGTGCACACAGGTAACTCTGGCTATCCTACCTTTCCATGGTTGCTGACACCAGTGAGATACTCAAAAACAGATGTTGAAAACCGCTTCAATGGGGCCACAGCAGGACGAGGCGTGTCATCGAGAGGACCTTTGGGCTACTGAAGGCCAGATTCCGGTGTCTACATATCTCAGGAGGTGCCCGGCTCAACAGACCACTCAAGGTCTGCCAGATCACTGTTGCCTGCTGCATGCTACACAATCTGGCCCTGAGATGTCACATACCATTACTGGATGTTGAGGAGGTGGCAGCTGGACAAGTGGCTGATGATGGTGACATAGAAAGTGATGAGGAGGCAGATGATGAGGATGCATGTGACTCTAGAACAGAGTTGATCTACCAATACTTCCAATGAAATTCAGGTATGTTTTAACTGCATTGTATGTGAACTGTACTCCTGTCTGCCTTGTGACATTGTTCCTCGTGGGGCATGTCATTATTGGAGGTGTTAAGTGCAGCTATCCCTTTGTGTGGGTTTGGGCCGAAAACATATTGCCCATCAGGAGAGATGTTACTATTCAAATGTCAGAACTGTTTACTATGTTGTTGGCAAGCATCACATCTGCAAAGGATTGAGCATGTTGTATGTTCCCAGTAATGCTATGTCAACTGCAAAAGGACTGCCAACCAAAGTAGTGTTATCAGCATTGCTACTTATCCTCACTGTACACAATGGACGAATATGGAACCTAACTTATACTGACAGTGGAACTTGCCTTTAGTTGGGTAATGTCAGCTGTGAGAGATCGACCATTGAGAATGCATGTCTTGACAATGTGGATCTGCCATGGTAATATGTTAACCTTCCACTTGCCAAGTCACAGTAGGGAGGATGACAATGTACTGCATGTGTGTTGAGTGGACAACATTGACTCCTATTGTGATGGTTGTCCCTGTCTTGGTCTATTTGCAGGTCAGTTAGGTGGTGCTACTCTGGTTCCTGGCTTGACCGGTGGCTGCCTTGACAAAGGATTTCAGAATATGTCAGTTCTACTATCATACTTCCTGCACATTGCTCCCACTTCTGTTCATACAGACCTTTGCTGGTCAATGGGTTAACTCGAATGACATTTTGTACTACAGAAATTGTACTTGTTCCAATAAACAAGCTGGTGGTGGTGGACTGACCAGTTGTCCCAGATGGGCCAGGTAAGTCGTCATTGTCCAGACATCCAGAGTAGTAGTCTTCACTAGGGCCTTCATCCTGGGGAGGTCTGTCTGTCTCTGGCATCCTCTGCAGGGTGGCAGTGGCAGGGGTACCTGTGAATGGAGAGGGAGAGAGTTATATTGTGGAGGTGTGCTTGTTTGTATCATAGTCTGATCCAATAAAGACATGTAAGCAGTAGCTGAGTTTAATGCTGTTTAATGTGATTTTCAAGTGCAGTGGGTGATGAGTGGGGTCATGGTGGATGAAATCATCTGAGCGGTTGGCCCAGCTGTAGGTAGTACAGGTCCAGTATCCAAAGGCCATGGGAAAATGGAGACATGACAGTGGACAGTCAACAGGGTGTGTCAGTGGCACACAAGGGAGAATGTTCAGGAGAGGGTCACTTCCTGGCAGTGGTTTTGGTCTTGGCATCAGGTCCTGCAGGATGTCTGGATGGATGCCCTACTTTGTGTGGGGGTTTCTCAGCTACAGAGGGAGGGGTGCTAGTGGCCTGTGGATCCTCTGGCAGGGCCTCCATTTCACTAGCTGCGACAGAAGTGGATGACTCAGTTGATATGTGGCTAGTGGAAGGGGCCTGTTGGTGGGTGGAGGACGCACGTAGGATGGTTGTTAGTTCCTTGAGCAACCCTGCAATAGAGGCCATGGTGGCATTGTGAGCCTGCCACTACTACATGCCCTCCTGGTGGTATTCCCTCTCGAGTCTGTGGTTCTCATGCATGGTGGACATCTGGCCCATCTTGTCCTGGGAATGCTGGTATGCTCCCAGGACTTGGGAGATGGCCTCCTGCCCAGTCATTTCCCTCGGAGGCCCCATCCCTTGCGCCACAGGTGCCCTCCCGCTGCTGCTGGCCCCCTGTTCCTGTGCCCCTGGCACGGTGTGCCCACTCCCAGTTATACCAGGACCTTCATCGTCTTGGGTGTGGGGGTTAGACTGGTCCCTGTACTGTGGGGCACACTGCTGATTGACCAGTCCTAGGGACACAGGTTTGGGGACGAAGGGTTGGCTGTGATGCTGCCACAGGGGTGGGGGCTCAGATGTGGGCAGGTTGAAGCTGGTGGTGGTGGACTGACCAGTTGTCCCAGATGGGCCAGGTAAGTCGTCATTGTCCAGACATCCAGAGTAGTAGTCTTCACTGGGGCCTTCATCCTGGGGAGGTCTGTCTGTCTCTGGCATCCTCTGCAGGGTGGCAGTGGCAGGGGTACCTGTGAATGGAGAGGGAGAGAGTTATATTGTGGAGGTGTGCTTGTTTGTATCATAGTCTGATCCATTCAGTGGCTTGACTTGCGCTGTTAGCCTTTTTTCGGTTCCACATACTCTTCTTGTCAGCGCTCTGACCATCCCGCTCTCTCTGGCCGTTTGTCGGATGAGTCCTGAAAGGAACAAGAAGGGCGTGTATCAGTAGTCTGATAGCTGTCACACTGTTTCAAATTATCATGGTTACATAAATGATAATGTTTTTCTGAACTCTTTGGCTGCGGAGATTCAACCTCTTATTTTATTTTATTTTTGTTTGTCCAACCGTTTTTTAGAAGACTCTTGTTCTTGCTTGATATTATCCATTTCAGAATTACCTTTGAACTGTGGCTTATTATCGTCTGGCCTCTCTGTTATTGCAACCTATGGATGCTTAGGTTTCGGTACCAAATTTTTGTAACTCATGCTCCTGATCTATTAAAGGAACTAGCGCAAGTTGTTGGCGAACTACCAATTCTGCTGATTTCTTTTTTATGTTTCCTAAATCAATTAAGGATACTGTGACAAAATTGCCAATTAATTTTGTCCCTAAGTCCAGAGTAATGGCAGCCCAGTGTGTCTAATGGGTGTATGTGTCTCAGGTGTCGGGTATTCGTACTGTTCAATGTGGTGATGGGTTCCGGTGGTGGTGATTTTTTGACTGCGGGGGTTTGCACCGCCAATGGCTTCTGCCATGCAATGACCACTGTGCTGATTTGTAAGTCGTAATATGGAGGGCGGAATGTTGTCGGCGTGGTGGTGATGGTGGTGGGACAGCCTCTCTCCTGCACTCGGTCGGCCTGGCATTCTTGGATTTGTGGCTGTTTTTGGGTGGTCTTCATTATGTGACTCGTAATACAATGGTTGGGATACCGCCAACACTGGCAGTCTTTAGGCGGCAGCCAACACAGTGGTCTTCCAAAAAGACTGAAAAACTCGGCCTCAGTGTATGTATTACATGAGCCCGTGGCAGACAATCTATGAGCTCTGCCACTTTCTGCCGCTTACGTATACCAGGAAGAGAAGTGGTATTTGAGTTTGAAGAAAAATGGTCAATGTCGATAAAATGCCCAGAAGCAGTATACATAAAAACATGAGCCGCAGCAGGTGAAAGAGAAGTGGTAGACTAATCTAAAGGTTGTTTATCATATACAACTCAGTTGTTTTGAGAAGTAGTAGAGAACTGCAGACTTAACGTCTGTTGTGTTTCTTGTTGTAGCTGTAATTGGAATCAATGGAAGTTCATTCTCCACCCTTCCCAACCTTGGGGACGTGATGTTGATGCTGTTCAGCACTTGAAGAGGTACTTCCTGTTTAGTTGTGAGAGGTCATAGAACCTACCCAGGAGTCCTCAAGGCTTACTGTTAGTTTAAAATAGAAAAGACTCTGCTCATTGGAACAGAGCCTCAATTTCTAATTCACCTCAACAATTGCTCAGCTTAGCCTACACCATGGAAAACTGGTTGGCGCAGTGGAGAATACTGACCGCTCTGTTTTAGTGCTAAGTGTTTGCAGCTTGTGATTAAAAGCTTAATGAATATGCACATTTTATATAAAGGTATTACACAGTACGAGATAGGCTGCCGCAGAACTTTAGTGTTCATTGTAAACCATCTGCTAATCTTCTATTTCAGCAGTCTTGCAGCAGTTTCAAGATACTTTTTAGAGCTTCTCAATGCTTAAAAGGGTATAATTTCTGGTGTTTATCTCTTTCTGTGCACATCATGCTTAGTTTCGCTTACAAAAAAGTGTCACTCTAAGTATTGCACATCTGGCAGATGAATGTCAATCAGAGGTGCACTGAAACCATGAAAATTTCACATGTAAGCGATCTAAAAACTAGGCAGCTAAGACTCGTATGCCAGGAACAGGACACTGAGAAAGGCAATTTTCTTTTCTTAAAATTGAATTTGTAGTCATGTTCTGCAAATCACAGAACAATGCAGTCTACTCTGGCAAAAGGAGTGTTTAAGTCATCATCCGTCAGATATATGTTATCAACATAGGGCAATGCTTCTGCATCAATACAATTTCATATTGATGGTACATGGGCAGATAACAGCCCTGGACTGTTCTTATAGCCCTAGGGGAGCTGGCAAAAACAGCATTGAGAGCCGGATGTGGAAAAAGCAGTTAGATTCCTGCTTTCAAGAGGTTTTTTTTCGCAGAACAACCTGTTGGGTATATTCAGGGTTGTTTTGTACCTTTCATGGACAATGTTGTTCATGAATGCTATACTGTGTGAATTTTGTGTGGCTATTTAAAGACTATTCTGTAGGAGTGATCCGGCTTAGCCACGGGGAACAAGGCGTTGTTCCTGATAGATACACAGGGTTCTATTTCTCTCTGGTACTCAAGCTGTGAGATAATTTTTCTCACTGGAGTTTTTGCTTAATGTTTTATTGGGTAATGTGGTTATACTTGCGGGCTGGACCTCATGGGTATTACAAGATAAGGCAAGTCATTATCCTTGCCCACATGGCTGCGGTATAGCGCAGGGCCTTGTGCAAGAGCCCAGTCTGCAGTGTATGCTTACTTTACTTGTACATCGTCCCCTTGTGGGAGAGTTCTAACAAACTCAGGTGGCCAATCTTTTTTAGCAATGAAAATGTCATAACTATGGCCCTCATTATGAACATGGCGGTAAACACCATTGACCGCTGTGGCGACGACGAACAGAAGACAGCCATTGGCGGTGAACAGAAACCCGCCATATAAAGATGAAAAAATCAGAAACCAACAAAAATCTCCCTGCCAGGACCTTGTCGGCGGAAATGCTGGACCTCCCACCTCACCACCGCCGAGCACACAAACACCTTGCCCTCCAAATAATGAAGCACAAATCACTGCAGCGGCCAGTGGGTGCCGAACAAACATTGGCGGTACAGATCACCACGGGGGGCAAGTGGACCCAACAACAAAAAATGCATACATTGGCAAGTTTGAAACTCACACATCTGACACACATCCACAACACTATAAAACACTCACAGACACATGCCACAATCCTTTGCAACGAAATTAGGCCAACTAATACAGAGAACCCCAGAAGCAGACACTGAATGCCACAATCCACAATACATACACCCAACCACACAAGTGCACCCTCACCTAGATTCACACAAGCCACCATTCACAACACTCACCATGACACCCCCCAAACACCCACACTTCACAGAAAGGGATCTAAGGACCATGGTTGATGAGATCCTAAAGGTCGAGCCACAATTATTCGGGGCACAGGTCCAGCACACACCCATCACCAGGAAGATGGAGCTATGGCAGACAATAGTCAACAAGGTCAATGCTGTGGGACACCATCCACGCACCAGGGACGACATCCGCAAAAGATGCATCGGCCTGCATGGGAAGGTGAGGTCCCCGGCATCCAGGCACCACATTGCAGTTCAGAAGACTGGGGGAGGACCTCCACCAACACCACCCAACTACACTGACTGGGAGGAAAAAGTACTGGCCATCCTGCACCCTGAGGGACTCACTGGACTCACTGGAGGAATGGATTTGAGTAAGTCATCTACAATTACCTCATATCCATCACACCTGGAATGGATGCACCACCTCACCCCTCCAACTACCACCACGACCACAACCCCACACAGGCCACAATCACTACATCCAGTCACCCTGCATGCCCACAAACCCACTAACAGGCCACACACCCCTGCAAGGAATCACAATGGCCTACAGCACCCACAATGCACCTCCATATCCTAAGCAAAAAGCAATGCTAACCTCACAAAAGCAACCTGCATTGTTCCAAAGTGTGAAAACCTGCACAAAACCGTCCAGTCCTGTGCACCCCATCCGATCATGCTAATGTAACAGACATGTCCATTCCCCCCAACAGGCACCACTACCCATGCCACCCTGACGGACAGGACAAGGAGTGGCAGTGCCCCACAGGGAGACAGAGGCACCTCCCAGGACACTGGGGATGGAACCCTGGACACTGACGATCACCCTGGCCCCTTACACTATCCTGGATTGTTACCATCCAGCAGCCCTACCAAGGATACCACTGACACCCCTACCACCCAGCCAACAACATCAGCCCAGGGCAACTGTCCCCACACCTGTGTATCCAGGCCACAGACTGGTGGAACACAAGTACAGAGGCCACAGTCACCCCCTACCAACAGGCAGGAAGACGATAGCCCCAGTACAAGTGTTACCGCCAGTCCTGTGCAGGGGACACAGGCACAGGGGGCTAGGCCCTGTGGGAGAGCATCAGTGGCCCAGGGCGGAGGCCACAGGATGGATGCTGCAGCCTAGGACGTGATCTCTGAGGTCCTGGGAGCTTATCACCATACCCAGAACAGATTGGCCCAGATAGTATCCACCCTGGAGCAGAGTCAAAGGATGCAGCTAGCACACCAACAAGAGGCCATGGAGCAGTGGAAACTGCACAATGCCACAATGGCCAGCATAGCAGGTGCGCTGCCGCACCTTGTCTCAACACAGCCTGAGGCCCACACAGACCAGGAAAGCCCCTACTACAGGCCAGGATACAGACCGGACAACAACAGCATCAGCAGCAACTGCACAAGTACCACCCTCTCAGGACACACAGGGGACATCCATCCCAACCTGTACCGGCCAACACCAGGTGCCCAAACAGACCCTCAGACCCAGATATGGCACAGGAACACCTGCCAAGACCAAGGCCCCCTCAAAGAAGTGACTCTGGCAAGAACTGTCCTCCAAGTGTCCCACTGAATCAACAACCAAACCGTGTGAAAACAACAACAAACTCTTGTAAACATAGATGGACCTACCAGTACTGCCAACAATGCTGCAACCATGTTGCCATATTGTACAACCACCAGTAGCCCACTCCCATCACTGTAATCTGCATGATTTAATCCTTGTACCAAATAAAACACTGTTTCACCTGTTACAATGTCCCCTGTCATTAAGTTTAAACAAAGTGAAGTATGGATGGAACTGTATGATAACTCTTTTATTATTATCTGAGTAGCAGGAAATGCACCACACGCATTACATGTTGTTGTGCCTACAGATGTGTTGAACTATTATACTACAGTATATTGTAACCTGTCCTATGCAGACCTGGTCACAGTGGCAATGAGTATTGACCCAACACCCCCCTAGATGACAAGGCACACTGACAGTATGATGCACAGACAGCAATCTCATCCATTTGTCCCACAAAGTTACTGGAAGTAGAGTTGTATCAGTTGGGTCCTGGTATTTACATCTTCCCCCTCCTCATCACCACCATCACTCTCATCCCCTCTCTGAGGAAGCTGGTCTGGTATACAGCACCTCCTCCTCCAAGAGGGGGATAGAATTTCTCACAGCCACGTTGTGCAGCATGCAGCAGGCCACCACTATTCTACACACCTTTTCAGGCCCATAGGCCAGGGAACCGCCAGAGATATGTAGGCAACGAAATCTAGCCTTCTGGAGACCTATTGTGTAGTCTATCACCCTCCTAGTAGGTCCAAGGGCCTCATTGTAATTCCTCTGTGCATCTGTTCCAGGATTCGTCACTGGTGTCAGGAGCCAATGCAAGTTGGGATAGCCAGAATCACCTAGAAAAAGGTGCAAAAGAGGACTGTCATTGACAAGCCTCAGAGGCAGACAGCCTGGCTGTCTGCTATGTGGCAATAAGTGTCAGAAACACCTACCTATGATCTACCCTCTGTCATCTTGTAGTTGTTCCATCTTGTGTGGCACACTACTGTTCCTCAGCACAAAGGAATCAAGGACTGAACCAGGGAACATGGCATTCACATTTGAGATGTACTGGTCTGCAGTACACACCAATTGAATGTTCATGGAATGAAAGTTCTTCCTGTTTCTGTACACCTGTTCACTGACTCTTGGGGGGATGATAGCTATGTGGGTGCCATTGATGGCACCTATCACATGGGGTATGTTGGCAAAGGCATAGAAGTCCGACTTAATGGCAGGGAGGTCAGCACTTTGGGGAAAACTCATATATGACTGTAGGTGTCGTACAAATGCATTCAGGAATCTTGACAGTATAATGCTAAACATTGGCTGTGAAAAACCAGCACCCATGCCCACTGTCACTTGCAGAGAGCACCTGTACTTCAGTAGGGATGGCATGCTGATTACGATTTGCTGGTGTCAGTGCTGGATCCAGTAACTAACAAAGTTCATGAATAGTTGCACAAGTGAATCTGTGTTTGATAATAATTTAACGCTTCACCATTATCTGCAAATCAACAAGTGGTCTGTACACAGGTGGGCCCTTCCTCGCCACAAGGGTCTGTACCTAGGAGGAGTTGAAAACACATGTGAGGAACACACATACATCTGCACACATTGTTTTTCATTCAGCACTGCTGGCATGATTGTCGACGACACAAATGCTTAGTGTGTGTGACATTACAGCAACATGACCACAGGACTGGTCAGGTGGGGTAATGTATATTGGTACATGTCTATGGGTGTTTAGGGGACAATAGGGCCTGCATTGTGCTGATGAGGTTTTTACAACTGCGTAGTTATGGCCAAAATGTCTGCTCCCTGTAATCCAGAAGTGTTGTGGTGGAAGTGACCTCATACCGCTAGCGGTTGACGTAATAGCGTAGGGCAGTGTTTACCACTGTGCGCAAAGTCATTGGTTAACATGGTTGTCAATGGGCATTCTTAGCGTATCATGATCGCTGGAGGCGGTGATGGTGCACATCGCCACAGTGCGTACGCGAAATTGTCACCCCAACTTCACTTGACTCCCTGATCTTGTGCATGCAGGTACTCCACTGAGTGTACTGCTGTGTCCTGCCTCTGGTCATGAAAATGGCACGTGTTACAGGGGAAAGGGCCCCGGCCTTCACCAACGAGGAATTGGAGAGGCTCTTGGACGGGGTCCTGCCCCTGTACGCCAAGCTCTATGGTCGGCCAGAGGTACAGGTGAGTAGGAGGATTAGGGGGGGCATGGATGTGTGTAGTGGTGGGTGTAGTCTGCATACATGTGTGCACTTGTGACACTGTATAGTCCAGGGTTCCTGACATGCTGCGTGTGTGTGCTGTTAGGCTGTTTGAAATGTCCGTCCCATAGTGGACGTATAGCCAGCTGTATTGGCCAGTGTCTGACCTCAGTGTTACTTTTCTTTGTGTCCCTTATAGGTAAGCACCCACCAGAAGAGGGGACTTTGGCATGCCATCGCCAAGGAAGTGCGGACCCTGGTGGTCTACAACCAGTGGAGCAGCCACAGCAGGAAGAGGTGGGAGGACCTGCGGTGCTGGGCGAGGAAGATCTGTGAGGCCCAGCTGTGGAAGTCCTCCCAACGAGGAAGAGGTGCCCATCGGGCACTGACCCCACTTATGCAACTCATCCTGGCGGTGGCGTACCCTGACCTTGATGGGCGCTTGAAGGCTGCACAGCAGTCACAAAGGGGTGAGTACATATACCATATTTTGGCTCCT
The DNA here is from genome assembly GCF_031143425.1 of Pleurodeles waltl. Classification (NCBI taxonomy): domain Eukaryota; kingdom Metazoa; phylum Chordata; class Amphibia; order Caudata; family Salamandridae; genus Pleurodeles; species Pleurodeles waltl. The sequence continues at coordinate 128,114,266 of NC_090443.1, read as the reverse complement.
TGATGGATGTGCGAGTTAGTATTTCTGCTATCTAGTGGCAGGGAATCTGACTGATGTCCATCTACATAATGGCCCTTGTGGGGAGTAGGGTGTTTGGGTCAAGTCTGCAGTTTGTCAGGTGTAGGAAAGTACCATCTTGCCTGGCATGTTACCCCCATTTTTCACTGTATATATGTTGTTTTAGTTGTATGTGTCACTGGGACCCTGGTAACCCAGGGCCCCAGTGCTCATAAGTGTGCCTGTATGTGTTACCTGTGTAGTGACTAACTGTCTCACTGAGGCTCTGCTAATCAGAACCTCAGTGGTTATGCTCTCTCATTGCTTTCCAAATTGTCACTGACAGGCTAGTGACCATTTTTACCAATTTACATTGGCTTACTGGAACACCCTTATAATCCCCTAGTATATGGTACTGAGGTACCCAGGGTATTGGGGTTCCAGGAGATCCCTATGGGCTGTAGCATTTCTTTTGCCACCCATAGGGAGCTCTGACAATTCTTACACAGGCCTGCCACTGCAGCCTGAGTGAAATAACGTCCACGTTATTTCACAGCCATTTTACACTGCACTTAAGTAACTTATAAGTCACCTATATGTCTAACCTTTACCTGGTAAAGGTTAGGTGCAAAGTTACTTAGTGTGAGGGCACCCTGGCACTAGCCAAGGTGCCCCCACATTGTTCAGAGCCAATTCACTGAACTTTGTGAGTGCGGGGACACCATTACACGCGTGCACTACATATAGGTCACTACCTATATGTAGCCTCACCATGGTAACTCCGAATATGGCCATGTAACATGTCTATGATCATGGAATTGCCCCCTCTATGCCATCCTGGCATTGTTGGTACAATTCCATGATCCCAGTGGTCTGTAGCACAGACCCTGGTACTGCCAGACTGCCCTTCCTGGGGTTTCTCTGCAGCTGCTGCTGCTGCCAACCCCTCAGACAGGCATCTGCCCTCCTGGGGTCCAGCCAGGCCTGGCCCAGGATGGCAGAACAAAGAACTTCCTCTGAGAGAGGGTGTGACACCCTCTCCCTTTGGAAAATGGTGTGAAGGCAGGGGAGGAGTAGCCTCCCCCAGCCTCTGGAAATGCTTTGTTGGGCACAGAGGTGCCCAATTCTGCATAAGCCAGTCTACACCGGTTCAGGGACCCCTTAGCCCCTGCTCTGGCGCGAAACTGGACAAAGGAAAGGGGAGTGACCACTCCCCTGACCTGCACCTCCCCTGGGAGGTGTCCAGAGCTCCTCCAGTGTGCTCCAGACCTCTGCCATCTTGGAAACAGAGGTGCTGCTGGCACACTGGACTGCTCTGAGTGGCCAGTGCCACCAGGTGACGTCAGAGACTCCTTGTGATAGGCTCCTTCAGGTGTTAGTAGCCTTTCCTCTCTCCTAGGTAGCCAAACCCTCTTTTCTGGCTATTTAGGGTCTCTGTCTCTGGGGAAACTTTAGATAACGAATGCATGAGCTCAGCCGAGTTCCTCTGCATCTCCCTCTTCACCTTCTGATAAGGAATCGACCGCTGACCGCGCTGGAAGCCTGCAAACCTGCAACATAGTAGCAAAGACGACTACTGCAACTCTGTAACGCTGATCCTGCCGCCTTCTCGACTGTTTTCCTGCTTGTGCATGCTGTGGGGGTAGTCTGCCTCCTCTCTGCACCAGAAGCTCCGAAGAAATCTCCCGTGGGTCGACGGAATCTTCCCCCTGCAACCGCAGGCACCAAAAAGCTGCATCTCCGGTCCCTTGGGTCTCCTCTCAGCACGACGAGCGAGGTCCCTCGAATCCAGCGACACCGTCCAAGTGACCCCCACAGTCCAGTGACTCCTCAGCCCGAGTTTGGTGGAGGTAAGTCCTTGCCTCACCTCGCTGGGCTGCATTGCTGGGAACCGCGACTTTGCAAGCTTCTCCGGCCCCTGTGCACTTCCGGCGGAAATCCTTCGTGCACAGCCAAGCCTGGGTCCACGGCACTCTAACCTGCATTGCACGACTTTCTAAGTTGGTCTCCGGCGACGTGGGACTCCTTTGTGCAACTTCGGCGAGCACCGTTTCACGCATCCTCGTAGTGCCTGTTTCTGGCACTTCTCCGGGTGCTACCTGCTTCAGTGAGGGCTCTTTGTCTTGCTCGACGTCCCCTCTCTCTGCAGGTCCAATTTGCGACCTCCTGGTCCCTCCTGGGCCCCAGCAGCGTCCAAAAACGCCAAACGCACGATTTGCGTGTAGCAAGGCTTGTTGGCGTCCATCCGGCGGGAAAACACTTCTGCACGACTCTCCAAGGCGTGGGGGATCCATCCTCCAAAGGGGAAGTCTCTAGCCCTTGTCGTTCCTGCAGTATTCACAGTTCTTCAGCCTAGTAAGAGCTTCTTTGCACCAACCGCTGGCATTTCTTGGGCATCTGCCCATCTCCGAGCTGCTTGTGACTTTTGGACTTGGTCCCCTTGTTCCACAGGTACCCTCAGTCAGGAATCCATCGTTGTTGCATTGCTGATTTGTGTTTTCCTTGCATTTTCCCTCTAACACGACTATTTTGTCCTTAGGGGAACTTTGGTGCACTTTGCACTCACTTTTCAGGGTCTTGGGGAGGGTTATTTTTCTAACTCTCGCTATTTTCTGATAGTCCCAGCGACCCTCTACAAGGTCACATAGGTTTGGGGTCCATTCGTGGTTCACATTCCACTTTTGGAGTATATGGTTTGTGTTGCCCCTATCCCTATGTTTCCCCATTGCATCCTATTGTAACTATACATTGTTTGCACTGTTTTCTAAGACTATACTGCATATTTTTGCTATTGTGTATATATATCTTGTGTATATTTCCTATCCTCTCACTGAGGGTACACTCTAAGATACTTTGGCATATTGTCATAAAAATAAAGTACCTTTATTTTTAGTATAACTGTGTATTGTGTTTTCTTATGATATTGTGCATATGACACTAGGTGGTACTGTAGTAGCTTCACATGTCTCCTAGTTCAGCCTAAGCTGCTCTGCTAAGCTACCATTATCTATCAGCCTAAGCTGCTAGACACCCTATACACTAATAAGGGATAACTGGGCCTGGTGCAAGGTGCAAGTACCCCTTGGTACTCACTACAAGCCAGTCCAGCCTCCTACATTGGTTGTGCAGTGGTGGGATAAGTGCTTGAGACTACTTACCACTCTTGTCATTGTACTTTTCATAAGAGAAAAATATACAAAACAAGGTCAGTGTATATACACAGAGCCAAAAAGTTTTGCATTTCCTCTTTTCACTCTTTTCTAAGTGCTGAAAAGTACTACTAAACTTTCAAAAAGTTCTTAAAAGTTGAAAAAGTTTTTTCTGTCTTTCCAAAAAGTTCTGAAAACTTTTTTCTCTTTATCTATCACTTTAACTCTCTCTAAAAATGTCTGGCACAGGCCAAAAAGTTGAACTGTCCAAACTTGCATATGATCACCTTAGCTGGAAAGGAGCAAGGAGTCTCTGCATAGAGAGAGGTTTGAGTGTAGGGAAGAATCCTTCCTTAGAACTGTTAATTAATATGCTTAGAGTACAGGATAAGGCCATAAGTGCCCAATCGGTAGAAAAAGTAGCTAATGGTTCTCAATCTGATCCAGGGACTCCCCCAGGAAAAGGTTCAGGAAAGAAAATTCTCAGCCTGCCCATTACTAGACAGTCTAGCATAGTTGGTACAGAGGTTGAATCACACCATACTGATGGTGTGCTCTCACATTATGCTGGTAGCCAAGCTGTTAGGGTGCCCTCTGTAAGGGACAGGTCTCCTTCTGTTCATTCCCATCATACCTCTGTATCTAGAAATGTCCCTCCCACCCACCCTGATGACAGATTGTTGGAAAGGGAGCTCAATAGATTGAGAGTGGAGCAAACCAGACTGAAGCTCAAGAAGCAACAGCTGGATTTGGATAGACAGTCTTTAGAAATAGAGAGGGAAAGACAGAAAATGGGTTTAGATACCCATGGTGGCAGCAGCAGTATTCCCCATAGTCATCCTGCAAAAGAGCATGATTCCAGGAATCTGCATAAGATAGTTCCCCCTTACAAGGAGGGGGATGACATTAACAAGTGGTTTGCTGCACTTGAGAGGGCCTGTGCTGTACAGGATGTCCCTCAAAGGCAGTGGGCTGCTATCCTATGGCTATCATTTACTGGAAAAGGTAGGGATAGGCTCCTTACTGTAAAAGAAAATGATGCTAACAATTTCCAAGTTCTTAAGAATGCACTCCTGGATGGTTATGGCTTAACCACTGAACAGTACAGGATAAAGTTCAGAGATACCAAAAAGGAGTCTTCACAAGACTGGGTTGATTTCATTGACCAGGCAGTGAAGGCCTTGGAGGGGTGGTTACATGGCAGTAAAGTTACTGATTATGACAGCCTGTATAACTTAATCCTGAGAGAGCATATTCTTAATAATTGTGTGTCTGATTTGTTGCACCAGTACTTGGTGGACTCTGATCTGACCTCTCCCCAAGAATTGGGAAAGAAGGCAGACAAATGGGTCAGAACAAGAGTGAACAGAAAAGTTCATACAGGGGGTGACAAAGATGGCAACAAAGAAAGGATGGTAAGTCTTCTGACAAGGGTGGGGACAAATCTAAAAATGAGTCTTCATCAGGCCCACAAAAACACTCTGGTGGGGGTGGTGGGCCCAAACCCTCCTCTAATCAGAACAAGGAAAAGAAACCATGGTGCTATTTATGTAAGATAAAAGGCCATTGGACAACAGATCCCAGTTGTCCAAAGAAAGGCACCACAGCTCCTACCACTACAACCCCTACTGCTACACCTAGTGTCCCTACTAATAGCAGTGGTGGTGGGAGCAAACCTACTAATAGCCAATCCAAGGGAGTAGCTGGGCTCACTTTTGGTAATTTAGTTGGGGTTGGTCTGATTAGGGAGACCACAGAGGCTACTTTAGTCTCTGAAGGGGCTATTGACTTAGCCACTTTGGTTGCTTGCCCCCATAACTTGGAGAAGTACAAGCAACTAACCCTAATAAATGGTGTTGAGGTCCAGGCCTACAGGGACACAGGTGCCAGTGTCACAATGGTGATTGAGAAACTGGTGCACCCTGAACAACACATACTTGGACACCAGTACCAAGTAACCGATGCTCACAACATAACACAAAGCCACCCCATGGCTGTTGTAAATCTCAACTGGGGGGGGGTATCTGGTCCAAAGAAAGTTGTGGTAGCTTCAGATTTACCTGTAGACTGTCTATTAGGGAACGATTTGGAGACATCAGCTTGGTCAGATGTGGAGTTGGAGGCCCATGCAGCAATGCTGGGCATCCCAGGGCATATTTTTGCTTTGACAAGGGCTCAGGCCAAAAAGCAAAAAGGACAGGGAAGCTTGGATCCTGGAACAATGGACCAAGTGCTCCCTAAAGCTAGGGCTAGTAGAAGCAAACCACTTCCTACTATCCCTCCCTCTACAGTGGATTCTAATTCTGAGGAAGAAGAATTCCCTCCCTGTGCAGAACCTACACCAGAGGAGCTGGAAGCAGACACTGCTGAGCTTTTGGGTGAAGGGGGGCCTGCCAGAGAGGAGCTGAGTGTGGCACAGCAAACCTGTCCCACATTAGAGGGTCTCAGACAGCAAGCTGTCAAACAGGCTAATGGGGATGTCAGTGACTCACACAGAGTTTACTGGGAGGACAACCTCTTGTACACTGAGCATAGGGATCCTAAACCTGGAGCTGCCAGGAGATTAGTGATTCCTCAGGAGTACAGAAAGTTCCTCCTAACACTGGCACATGACATTCCCTTAGCTGGGCACCTGGGTCAAATGAAAACTTGGGACAGATTGGTACCACTGTTTCATTGGCCTAGGATGTCAGAGGACACAAAAGAATTTTGTAAGTCCTGTGAAACCTGTCAAGCCAGTGGCAAGACAGGTGGCACTCCAAAGGCACCCCTTATCCCACTGCCTGTGGTTGGGGTTCCCTTTGAAAGGGTAGGGGTTGACATAGTTGGCCCCCTTGACCCTCCTACTGCTTCAGGCAATAGATTTATCTTAGTGGTAGTGGACCATGCCACAAGGTATCCTGAAGCTATTCCTTTAAGGACCACTACAGCTCCTGCAGTGGCAAAGGCCCTCCTGGGAATATTTTCAAGGGTGGGCTTCCCAAAGGAAGTAGTATCAGACAGAGGAAGCAATTTCATGTCTGCATACTTAAAGGCCATGTGGAAGGAGTGCGGTGTAACTTACAAGTTCACAACACCCTATCATCCACAAACAAATGGACTGGTGGAGAGATTTAATAAAACTCTCAAAGGCATGATTATGGGACTCCCTGAAAAACTCCGCAGGAGATGGGATATCCTTCTACCATGCCTCCTTTTTGCCTACAGGGAGGTACCCCAGAAAGGAGTGGGCTTCAGCCCCTTTGAACTTCTTTTTGGACACCCTGTTAGGGGTCCACTCACACTTGTAAAGGAGGGTTGGGAACAACCTTTAAAAGCTCCTAAGCAGGATATTGTGGATTATGTACTTGGCCTCAGATCAAGGATGGCTGAGTACATGAAAAAGGCCAGTAAAAACCTTCAGGCCAGCCAAGAGCTCCAGAAGCAATGGCATGATCAGAAGGCTGTTTTGGTTCAGTACCAACCAGGGCAGAAAGTGTGGGTCTTGGAGCCTGTGGCCCCAAGAGCACTCCAAGATAAATGGAGTGGTCCACACACAATAGTTGAAAAGAAGGGTGAAGTCACCTACTTGGTTGACTTAGGCACTGCCAGGAGTCCCCTTAGGGTGCTCCATGTCAACCGCCTGAAACCCTACTATGACAGGGCTGATCTCACCCTGCTCATGGCAACAGATGAGGGACAGGAAGAAGACAGTGATCCTCTACCTGATCTCTTCTCTTCCACAGAACAAGATGCTCTTGTGGAAGGGGTAGTTTTGGCTGATTGTCTTACTGCTGAGCAGAAAGATAATTGCATAAATCTCCTAGGACAATTTTCAGAACTCTTCTCCATTGTGCCAGGCACCACTTCTTGGTGTGAGCACACTATAGATACTGGAGACAGTTTACCTGTCAAAAGTAAGATCTATAGGCAGCCTGACCATGTCAGGGACTGCATAAAGCAAGAAGTTCAGAAGATGTTGGAACTAGGAGTGGTTGAGCACTCTGACAGTCCATGGGCTTCTCCTGTGGTACTGGTACCAAAACCCAATTCTAAAGATGGAAAGAAGGAAATGAGGTTTTGTGTAGACTATAGAGGTCTCAACTTGGTAACCAAAACAGATGCTCACCCTATACCCAGGGCAGATGAGCTAATAGATACACTGGCATCTGCCAAGTATCTAAGCACTTTTGATTTGACTGCAGGGTATTGGCAGATCAAAATGTCAGAAGATGCTAAACCTAAGACTGCATTTTCTACCATTGGAGGACATTACCAGTTTACTGTAATGCCTTTTGGTTTGAAAAATGCACCTGCCACTTTTCAGAGGTTGGTGAACACAGTCCTGCAAGGGCTGGAAGCTTTCAGTGCAGCATATTTGGATGATATAGCTGTCTTTAGCTCCAGCTGGGATGATCACCTGGTCCACCTATGGAAAGTTTTGGAGGCCCTGCAAAAGGCAGGCCTCACTATCAAGGCTTCAAAGTGCCAGATAGGGCAGGGTAAGGTGGTTTATCTGGGACACCTTGTTGGTGGGGAACAGATTGCACCACTTCAGGGGAAAATCCAAACTATTATTGATTGGATTCCCCCTACCACTCAGACTCAGGTGAGAGCCTTCCTAGGCCTCACTGGGTATTACAGGAGGTTCATTAAGAACTATGGCTCCATTGCAGCCCCTCTTAATGACCTCACATCCAAGAAAATGCCTAAAAAGGTATTATGGACAGCAAACTGTCAGAAAGCTTTTGAGGAGCTGAAGCAGGCCATGTGCTCTGCACCTGTCCTGAAAAGCCCTTGTTACTCAAAAAAATTCTATGTCCAAACTGATGCATCTGAATTAGGAGTAGGGGCAGTCCTATCACAACTTAATTCTGAGGGCCAGGATCAACCTGTTGCTTTTATTAGTAGAAGGTTGACCCCTAGAGAAAAGCGTTGGTCTGCCATTGAGAGGGAGGCCTTTGCTGTGGTCTGGGCTCTGAAGAAGTTGAGGCCATACCTGTTTGGCACTCACTTCATTGTTCAGACAGACCACAAACCTCTACTTTGGCTAAAACAAATGAAAGGTGAAAATCCTAAATTGTTGAGGTGGTCCATATCCCTACAGGGAATGGACTATACAGTGGAACATAGACCTGGGAGTAGCCACTCCAATGCAGATGGACTCTCCAGATATTTCCACTTAGACAATGAAGACTCATCAGGTAATGGCTAGTCTTATTGTCCTTCGTTTGGGGGGGGGTTGTGTAGGAAAGTACCATCTTGCCTGGCATGTTACCCCCATTTTTCACTGTATATATGTTGTTTTAGTTGTATGTGTCACTGGGACCCTGGTAACCCAGGGCCCCAGTGCTCATAAGTGTGCCTGTATGTGTTACCTGTGTAGTGACTAACTGTCTCACTGAGGCTCTGCTAATCAGAACCTCAGTGGTTATGCTCTCTCATTGCTTTCCAAATTGTCACTGACAGGCTAGTGACCATTTTTACCAATTTACATTGGCTTACTGGAACACCCTTATAATCCCCTAGTATATGGTACTGAGGTACCCAGGGTATTGGGGTTCCAGGAGATCCCTATGGGCTGCAGCATTTCTTTTGCCACCCATAGGGAGCTCTGACAATTCTTACACAGGCCTGCCACTGCAGCCTGAGTGAAATAACGTCCACGTTATTTCACAGCCATTTTACACTGCACTTAAGTAACTTATAAGTCACCTATATGTCTAACCTTTACCTGGTAAAGGTTAGGTGCAAAGTTACTTAGTGTGAGGGCACCCTGGCACTAGCCAAGGTGCCCCCACATTGTTCAGAGCCAATTCACTGAACTTTGTGAGTGCGGGGACACCATTACACGCGTGCACTACATATAGGTCACTACCTATATGTAGCCTCACCATGGTAACTCCGAATATGGCCATGTAACATGTCTATGATCATGGAATTGCCCCCTCTATGCCATCCTGGCATTGTTGGTACAATTCCATGATCCCAGTGGTCTGTAGCACAGACCCTGGTACTGCCAGACTGCCCTTCCTGGGGTTTCTCTGCAGCTGCTGCTGCTGCCAACCCCTCAGACAGGCATCTGCCCTCCTGGGGTCCAGCCAGGCCTGGCCCAGGATGGCAGAACAAAGAACTTCCTCTGAGAGAGGGTGTGACACCCTCTCCCTTTGGAAAATGGTGTGAAGGCAGGGGAGGAGTAGCCTCCCCCAGCCTCTGGAAATGCTTTGTTGGGCACAGAGGTGCCCAATTCTGCATAAGCCAGTCTACACCGGTTCAGGGACCCCTTAGCCCCTGCTCTGGCGCGAAACTGGACAAAGGAAAGGGGAGTGACCACTCCCCTGACCTGCACCTCCCCTGGGAGGTGTCCAGAGCTCCTCCAGTGTGCTCCAGACCTCTGCCATCTTGGAAACAGAGGTGCTGCTGGCACACTGGACTGCTCTGAGTGGCCAGTGCCACCAGGTGACGTCAGAGACTCCTTGTGATAGGCTCCTTCAGGTGTTAGTAGCCTTTCCTCTCTCCTAGGTAGCCAAACCCTCTTTTCTGGCTATTTAGGGTCTCTGTCTCTGGGGAAACTTTAGATAACGAATGCATGAGCTCAGCCGAGTTCCTCTGCATCTCCCTCTTCACCTTCTGATAAGGAATCGACCGCTGACCGCGCTGGAAGCCTGCAAACCTGCAACATAGTAGCAAAGACGACTACTGCAACTCTGTAACGCTGATCCTGCCGCCTTCTCGACTGTTTTCCTGCTTGTGCATGCTGTGGGGGTAGTCTGCCTCCTCTCTGCACCAGAAGCTCCGAAGAAATCTCCCGTGGGTCGACGGAATCTTCCCCCTGCAACCGCAGGCACCAAAAAGCTGCATCTCCGGTCCCTTGGGTCTCCTCTCAGCACGACGAGCGAGGTCCCTCGAATCCAGCGACACCGTCCAAGTGACCCCCACAGTCCAGTGACTCCTCAGCCCGAGTTTGGTGGAGGTAAGTCCTTGCCTCACCTCGCTGGGCTGCATTGCTGGGAACCGCGACTTTGCAAGCTTCTCCGGCCCCTGTGCACTTCCGGCGGAAATCCTTCGTGCACAGCCAAGCCTGGGTCCACGGCACTCTAACCTGCATTGCACGACTTTCTAAGTTGGTCTCCGGCGACGTGGGACTCCTTTGTGCAACTTCGGCGAGCACCGTTTCACGCATCCTCGTAGTGCCTGTTTCTGGCACTTCTCCGGGTGCTACCTGCTTCAGTGAGGGCTCTTTGTCTTGCTCGACGTCCCCTCTCTCTGCAGGTCCAATTTGCGACCTCCTGGTCCCTCCTGGGCCCCAGCAGCGTCCAAAAACGCCAAACGCACGATTTGCGTGTAGCAAGGCTTGTTGGCGTCCATCCGGCGGGAAAACACTTCTGCACGACTCTCCAAGGCGTGGGGGATCCATCCTCCAAAGGGGAAGTCTCTAGCCCTTGTCGTTCCTGCAGTATTCACAGTTCTTCAGCCTAGTAAGAGCTTCTTTGCACCAACCGCTGGCATTTCTTGGGCATCTGCCCATCTCCGAGCTGCTTGTGACTTTTGGACTTGGTCCCCTTGTTCCACAGGTACCCTCAGTCAGGAATCCATCGTTGTTGCATTGCTGATTTGTGTTTTCCTTGCATTTTCCCTCTAACACGACTATTTTGTCCTTAGGGGAACTTTGGTGCACTTTGCACTCACTTTTCAGGGTCTTGGGGAGGGTTATTTTTCTAACTCTCGCTATTTTCTGATAGTCCCAGCGACCCTCTACAAGGTCACATAGGTTTGGGGTCCATTCGTGGTTCACATTCCACTTTTGGAGTATATGGTTTGTGTTGCCCCTATCCCTATGTTTCCCCATTGCATCCTATTGTAACTATACATTGTTTGCACTGTTTTCTAAGACTATACTGCATATTTTTGCTATTGTGTATATATATCTTGTGTATATTTCCTATCCTCTCACTGAGGGTACACTCTAAGATACTTTGGCATATTGTCATAAAAATAAAGTACCTTTATTTTTAGTATAACTGTGTATTGTGTTTTCTTATGATATTGTGCATATGACACTAGGTGGTACTGTAGTAGCTTCACATGTCTCCTAGTTCAGCCTAAGCTGCTCTGCTAAGCTACCATTATCTATCAGCCTAAGCTGCTAGACACCCTATACACTAATAAGGGATAACTGGGCCTGGTGCAAGGTGCAAGTACCCCTTGGTACTCACTACAAGCCAGTCCAGCCTCCTACATCAGGTCCTTAAGTTAGTTGGGGAATGGCTGTAGAGCAGGGTTCTGGCCACTAGTCAGGGGCATGGCCTTGTGTATAGCGGTAGGTGCTGCCTGGTGGAATATTTTCTGGGTGAGAGTATGTGTGAACCAATAATGTACCTCCATTCAGCTATTTACAAGTGTCTTTCCTGTTTTGTCTCCCCATCCCTGTTCTCTTGTGTTGTCTGTGTACATCAGCATCATTTGGCGAGGGAGCTGAGGCACCGGCGAGTGGGGAGGCAGCGGCCCATGGATCCTCGGAGGCAGAGTTGTCTGACGCCAAGGGGACCAGTGGTTTGGAGGGCGAGGGGAGTCCCACAGGGAGGCAACTACCAGTGGAGGTAGTGACTCTGATAACTCCTCTGATGGGAGCTCCCTGGCGGTGGCGGACCCTAGTGGGCCCACCCCTACTGTGTCATCTTTCGTCACCCCCCATACTATCACCGCCCTCCCAGTTGCTCCCGACCGAGTTGCCCGTGCCTGCTCACCCAGGAGGGTGGGCGTCTCCTTCGCCCCAGGCACCGTCTCCCCTGCCCCAATCAGCCCTGCTGCCCTTGCGGAGGAGGCTATTGACCTCCTGAGAACCATCTCTGTAGGGCAGACAACCATCGTCAATGCCATCCAGGGGCTAGCATCAGAGGTGCAGCAGACCAATGCCTATCTGGATGGCATTCACGTTGCCGTGTCTGGCCTACAGAGATCTTTTCAGGCTCTGGCCTCCTCTTGGACCAGTGTCCCTGGTCATTCTGTCCCCCCTCCACCCACCTCTACCCCTTCCAGCACCCCACTCCCTTCACCTGTCCAAAGCACACATTCTGGCACGCAGGCACACACCTCAACACACAAGAAGCACACTTGAAAACACAAGCAGCACACCTCCTACCACAAGCATACACACAGCCAACATACACATGCAAACACACCAACCTCCACTTCCCCCAGTGTGTCCATCTCTTCCGCCTCCCCGTCTGTCCCGTGTACATGCACACCCACAGGCACTGCACCCTCATTCAATGTTGCTGTTGCCGACCCTATTCCTGCAGTCACCACAATATCACACATCAATTCATGCACCCCAGACACCACACCTGCACTCACCACAATGACTTTAGTTGACACATGCAGTACACTCGACAGACTTGCAGACACCCATAAAACATCCCTTTACACTGGCAGCCTGTCTTGTCCCACTGTGTCCACCCCCCCAAAACACTCAAATGCACCAAAACACCCATCCATTACACATCCAGCACTCCTCAGCATACTGCCCAGTCACCTGCAACCAGGTCACGCACACCTACACCTGTCATGACCACTCCCTCTACCTCTACTCCCTTGCCTTCCTCCAGGTCCACCCCAATTGCACCTAAGAAACTTTCCCTATCTCGTGTTGACCTAGTTGAACCCACTGGCCCACCACGTCTCGTCCCTAAATATGCTCACCTCCTTCCCCTGTCCACTCCTCCCACGTCACTGCCTGCCCCTGTCCACCCTTCCCATTCCCGTGCCCCTTCCCCAGAGAGGAAGAAGCCCAGTGCTCCACCAGGTCCAACAGACACCCCCCCAGTCCAAGCCCACTCCCCCACCTTCCAAGGGCAAATCCAAACCCCCTCCACCTTCCAAACTGAAAGCTAAGCCCCACCCAGTCATAGATCCCCACCCCCACCCCCACCACCCCCTGCCCCTGTTCCCTGAGGAGCCTGGATGCCCCATTGATGCCCCTATGAGGTGGAGTACCGTTGCACTTGTGGGAGTCAAGTTGGGGCCATTGTGGCCCATCGGACGTCTTGCACTATGGACTGGCCATTTTCCTTCCATGCACTTCTGTTGCTCAGTAAGCAGAATAAAGGTTAATGTGTGGCCTGTGTTGTTTGAAGCACACTCTGGATCCGAGGTCTCTCATTTCATTGTTTGGGGGTGTGGGGCACATGTATGTACTTTGGGCAGGTTGGATTTGCCTTGTGTTGGGTAAGTACCTCTTGCTGTGGGGTGTATGGCTTGTGCTGCTGTGAAGGGTTGTTTAAGCGTTGCAGGGTGGGTGGAGTGGGTGGGTATGTAACTGTGCTCTTTCTTTCCTTGTTTAGTAGGTTGTGGTACTTACCGTCGTCGTCTTCGTCGGCGGTCTCGGTCGTGGAGGTATATGGCAAGGAACAGGGCTAGCATGATCTGCAACTCTTTCTCCATGTCTGCTTCGGCGTGTTGTGTGAGCCTCCGGTGAGTGTTTCCTTATATTTGGTTAGTTTCCGCCTGGCTTTGCGGGGCAGTGGTTCCTGCCCCGGAACTGACGGCGGTCTAGTGCTTCATTATTTGATGGATTGGTAGCGCCTTTCCGTCGGCCTGTGGGGGGGCTCTGCCATCATTATCGGCACTCCTCTGCTGGCGGTGAGTGGTTTTCAGGATGCCTGTGTTTCAGTTGGTTCATTATTTGGCGGTTCGGACTGCACGTCTACTGGTGGTTGTTACCGCCACCGCCGGCGGTGCGGTGTTTACCGCCATGTTCATAATGAGGGACTAAGTGTTGGTCATTCCTAGAATATCACTTTAGTTGTGCTCATTATGCCCCCCTCAATCTGTATATTTAATTGGTATACTCTGGAGTCGTGACTCACCTGTCTGGGGTTTCTACTTCTAAATAGTCATTAGCTGCTTTCGCATCCAGAAAGTCTTGAAGATACTGGTGAACTATTGTGACCTGTACCACACTGACTAGCAGAGTCACTGCCCATGTCCTGTTCCGCAGTAATGTTCTCTGTATGTGTGGCATTTCTCCCCGAAATTCCGGCAGCCTTTTTCTTTTTGATTTGGTGTTTATTTTGAGGACGTTTCTCTTCCTTTTTTATGATGCTGTCAAACAAGCGTTGTTAGTCCTTTTTTGGTTTCACATACTCTTCTTGTCTGCGCTCTGACCACCCCGCGTTCTCTGACCGTTGTCAGATGAGTCCTGAAAGGAACGAGAAGCGCGTGTATCAGTATACTGATAGCTGTCCTTTTTTGGTTTCACATACTCTTCTTGTCTGCGCTCTGACCACCCCGCGTTCTCTGACCGTTTGTCAGATGAGTCCTGAAAGGAACGAGAAGTGCGTGTATCAGTATACTGATAGCTGTCACACTGTTTCAAATTATCATGGTTACATAAATGATAATGTTTTTCTGAGCTCTTCGGGTGCGAAGATTCACCACATTATTTTTATTTTGTCTTTAATTGACTTTTGTTTGTCCGACTGTTTTTTAGACTCTTGTGCTTGCTTGGTATTATCCTTTTCAGGATTACATTTAAGCTGTGGCTTATTTGGTCTGGCCTCTAAGTTATTGCAACCTATCAATGTGTAGGTTTCTGTACCAAATTTTGGTAACTCACGCTCCTGATCTATTAAAGGAACTTGGGCCAGGTGTTGGCGAACCACCAATGCAGCTGATTTCTCTTTTATGTTTCCTAAAATAATTGAGGATACTGTGGCAAAATTGCCAGTTAATTTTGTCCCCAAGTCCAGGGCAGGGGCAGCCCCGTCTTTATGTTGTATCTGTTTTAAAACATCTGGTAAAACAGTTAGATATGGTATACCAAGAGTAATGTTATATATTGCAGCAAAGACTGTACCCCATGTTGCATAGTCACCAATAGAGGGTACTATCCCAAGTAGAAAGCACACTGTGATTTTTATATGTTTGTCTTGGAGTCTCCTATGGGGAAACACTGCTTTAAGCTGGTTTTTGTTTTGAGCAATCCAGAACAGAATTTCCTCCCATCTGGTGGGTACCTGACCTATAATAGTATTAGTAGTTACTGGGTTAATCCCAGGTGTAACCAATTGTTGTTGGACAGTTGGAACAGTCTTCCCTGGGACAGTGTTAAAGGTGTGCATAAAGAATTGTGTTAAACTCTGTAAAAATTAACTAGAATATTGAATAGTGGGCGTAAATCGCCTGCTGCTAAATTGTGTATGTTTGGATATGATGTGTAGGCACCTAGGACTGGCCATAAGGTCCTGTCATTTTTGAGGGGACCCAATCTGACATGTTCAACAACGTGTGGTAGGGTGCCTAGGAACAACTTTTGATGTTCCTGAAATGTTAAAGGTATTTCTAAGTATTGATTTGCTCTGTATTGACCACTGTCTATGTAGGAAATGTATTTGTATTGGCATTGACTGCAGGAAAGTGACCCATGAGTAAAATACTTCAGTTCTGTACGCATCATGTGCCTCTACCACAAACGTAACATCTTTTACCCCATTAGCTAGCCCATTGTGGAGTAAATGTTGTGTAAGAGCATGTCTACAACTGACAAGCTTGAACAACCGACAGACAAATGTAGTCGTTTTATATACTGCTGATGAGGATATGATCCCTGTCACTGCAGACATCTCCGTATTAAGTGACTAGGGTACCTTGAGCACACAAGAGAAATTACTCAGGAGACCTGTTAAATAAGTACATGACCCTATTTACAATTCACAACCAGTGCAATGATATCCAACCTTCCCATTAACTAAGGAAAAAGCCACTGTCAGACTATGCACCTCTATTTGGTGTCACTTAGAGGCGGTGTTCTTCTGCACAACCTTACATTATACCTTCCCTCACCTTATGAAAGTGGCATCTGTGTTTCTATTAGATGTATGTCTCAGCACACAAAGTGTGATTTGATAAAAATGCTAGGACTTCCAAAGGTGACACATGACTCAGGGCAGTTAGTAGTACCCAGTGTCTTCTTATCCTATTCTTCAGCAAATTCTGCATTTTAAATGGGAGGGACACTGTCCAGCTCTGGTAGAACATATCATGTGAAATGAAACCATGAAGGCAAGTGGGAGATTGTTTCACCTGCCAAAATGTCTTAACTAGAGTAAACAGGTGCTGGTATTGAGGTAATGAGGCACAGAGAAAGTATAATCCAATTTTCTGGCTCAGTCTTATGCAATTGCCTTCCCTTTGAAGCACATATCCTTTCATTGACTTTCCTTACCTTCATTCACAGTGTTGAATTCTTCCATTCCTTAACTCTGCCATTCACTCCACCACCTATTCTTCCATATGCTCAGTATGTTTCCCACTTTGTCACCCAGTAATTTGATTAACCATGTTCCCCATTAACTCGTTTGTTCACTCACTCATCCACACACTAGCCATATTCTCATCACATTTCAATCAGTGCCTTTACCATAAACCAACCTCCGATAAACTACTTTTACTTACACACATGAAATAAACTCACTCATTTGACCATTCACTGACATTTAATGTTCATTTTTAGGTCAATATAGTCCCCTTCCTGTGCATTTCTTATTCTTCTTGTCCAGCTCCAATATTCAGCCACTCATTCTTGTATCTATTAAATGCCTTATTTAGTCTGTACATTAACTTAGCTGTGAAAGATGTAAACAGATTTGACTGCAGCCCCTGTTTACTGTTTCAATGGCCAGGGTCAATCACAGCCACAGAAACAGATGTTGTGCTATGGGGTCTCTGACTTTCAGAAGTGACATTCATGGGACCACCAAGACCAATAAACCCGTACAAGTGCACTGGTAAAGTTGTGTATTACACAATAGTGGATGGAAGTGCTTGATGATACAGCTGCTATCTCCTGTCAGAACACGGCATTTGGACTTCCAACTGCTCCTCCCATGTGGGGTAAATGCAGTGTCACAGGAGTGAGCAGTAGCAAACAAGCTTACTACGACTTGCTGTGTACTAATCGGGACAGCATAGTCAGGTACGTTTGGTTCACCTCTTTCTGTGTAGCTGGTGCACTCATGTCAGCCAGTCTGCTATAGTTATCATGTTTCTTCTTGTATAGGTGTCCCCTTTTTATCTACACATTTTACATACGTGATAAACATAGAATGCATGCTTGTTTAATGCAACATGATAATCAAATCTGCTCAAATATATTCACAGTATTTAATCTTGGTTGCAGTCTCTGTCTGAATATAATTATTGCTGAGTTGGTAACAAGATTTCATGAAAATTGATAATCTAATTTTTGTATATTGTTATCGTTTAAGGAGAACAGGTTCATAGAAGGAAAAGAAGTGAAGTAGTATCAGGCCACTTTCTGCTAATTGTTTATACTAAAAGATTCTAAAATGGCTAAATAATCTTATATAAATTAGAACTAGATTGTGAAAGGAGAGAGAGAACTTAATTGAGGATGACAAGAAAGTTCATGCAGAATCACGTCACCTACTTTTGCTGAGGCATATTCAGTCTTCACTTGCTGGGGTTTAGCAGCTTTCCTCCCAGTGCCGATGAGAATAGCAGAATATGCAATTATATTGAACACTAATGTCATTGTTCAAAAGAGGTATGAGACTGTGAGCCATCCTTGAAACTCAGATTAGGTTTTAATTTTGGTGCAGTGAGCCTTGTCAGCTAAAGCTATGAGGGTCTGACTGCTATAAAATTAAACATCCAGTATGTAGCAATGTTCCTGCTGTTCACATTATTCGTAAACATTGTAGCTACGAATGTGTTTGTTTTCATTATACTTACAGTTGTGTGCACTACAATAGGATTTTAATTTACAAAATATGCCTTAAAAATATATCCATTGTGTCTTATTGTGCTTGAGTGTGCCCTTCTAGCATGAAAGAGGTGCCCCGGTTCCATTAATCATCCTTGTAATATTTAACAAAATTGATTGTTACCTGAAATACACCTAACTCAAGTACAGCTCAATGGGTTGCGCAGTGGTTGCAGTCCACCTGTTTTCAAAAGAATCTCGAAAATCTTATCAAGTCATCAAGCAAAACATGTTCCAAGAATGAGCGACGTAGTGCTGTTAGCGTCAGTCAAACTCCTCCTTCACACAGGTTTTTTGTGTGTGAATATAAATGATCAGTTCTCACACGCCATTGACCACCTTCAGGAACTGTAAATGCAGCAATGCTCCAACTGTGCTGTTTCAAACAACTGTTCACCTTATGACACACCTTGTATATGGTGGGCTCAATATTTCTTTTCTCATGGAGGCTAGAGTTTGGTTGCTGCCTTAATGGCGTGCTTCTGATCGTAACTCTCTCTCAATGAACATGTGCGCATTGTTATTATAAGGTCGGTTAACTATTCGCTTTGTTTGCCACCACCATGGCTTCAGCAGGCCTAAACTACCTGAAGTCATTCAACACTAGATTTGGAAGGCCACACCATCAATGCAACCATGTGGGGCCTGCACAAACTTCAGAGTCTGGAGGAGGTGGGGTGCCAGCTGCGCAGCTATGCACCAGTAGTCTGGGCCTCGCGCAGGCCCTTCCCACCTTCGTCATGAATGTGGTGTGTTGTAGTAGGGACTAACTTTGTGGAGTAGTGGCATACAGGAAACACACCAGGTTCATTGGTTGGGTTGCAACACCTGGTCCGTGCCCCAAGCAGTTTTATTTTTTAGCTCTGGTGACCACACCCAGTCGCCAGAGTGAGTGTCGGCATACAGCAGAAGTGGTCAACCCTTGCCTCTTTTGTCCTAAACATTACAGCTGGACTGGTGAAAGTGCAGGGAAAGGACACTACAGGCCCCTTATAGAGGAGCTGTTGGTGACAGCCTGAGGCCCACATGCACCCCCATGTGCTGGCTTCCAGCAAACCCTCTCTGACCATGGGCTAAATGTGCCTGCCCAGTGGGGAAGGAGGGCAGGAAAGGGATACCGTTTGACTACTGACAGGTGTTAAGTGACCACCACATCTGGCCTCCAGTGAGGATCTGCACACATAAGTGTGCCCTTAGCCCCACATAACAATGGGGCCATCTTTGCAGTGTGCTCAGGAAGGGAGCTGCTTGACCCTTCCAGTGGTGTGGGTGGCAGAGGCCCATATGACTCTTCCAACAGGACACCAGCGAGGCTTCTCAGACAATACTGGGTTTTCAAAGGCAAATGAACAGGCACAGACAAGCGTCATAACCTACTCAAATTGTCCTTATGCTACCCTCAAAAACACCCCACAGATGGCCTTCAGAAACCAGTCCATCACCCGGCACCAGAACGCCTCCCCTAGCAATCTGAGCTTGCCCATAATCAGTGCAAAATTCTTTGCCCCGGGACAAGTAGGCCTAACCCCCGGCAGCACAAACCCATTGGCTGGCAGTTTACATTGCGCATCAGTGACAAAGCATTGTCTTCAGTTAAAGTAAAATTTGCATCAATATGTTTATGATGTGTGAACTTGAATTGATGATTGATGGAAAGCCTTAATTATTGGGGTGAGCACTCGAAAGAAATGCTGTAAGCTTGGATTGTATTAATTACAATGGTTCCAGCATAAAAATATTTACACGCGTTTGTAAAGTTTACTAATATGAGCCTACCTATAATCGTCACTGAATGCTCCCTGATTGGATGCAAATACTGTAACAGCTTGCAGCAATATTGAAGAGTCTCTGCTGCAACTCAACAAATAAGCAACTAGAAAAAAAAAATTTTTGCTAAATTACTGTGAAATTTTAGGTACCATTTCTTTGAAGCTCATTCAGTAAAACGCATTTGATACATGCAAGTATGTCCCAAAATTATTAATAAAAAATTATTGTAAAACCAGTTTTGACAAGATTATGGGGAACATGAAAAGAAACAAGCATTGGGAAAGCCAATAGGTCTAGCATTGGTTGTCAGCATTCGATGTTGTCAATATCTGTCTTGTCTTGTTTTGTGGTGGTAGCTGTCGGCCTTCACCAATAATACATATACATTAGTTAAAAGCAACAAAAAAAAATTCGGTCTCAAAGCTGCACACTTTGCCATAGCAGACCCTGGCACTGAAAAAAACGACTTTGTGGGCCAATATGCTCCTTGTGAAAGAGCAGAGAGTCGTCACTCATAGTGAAGTCAGACAAATATGAGATAGATAGATAGATAGATAGATAGATAGATAGATAGATAGAAAGATAGATAGATTTTGAATAAAAACAACAGGCCATGGTCAGCACCAGAACTAATTAGGGGTACCCGTGGTATATGTCCTTACATTAGTGTAGATTTATGACTTTCATGAATTTACAAGAATTTCCCGAAGTAGGTCTGAAAACTATACCCTCGAAATATTTTGTGAACTGCATTGTACCACAAGCAAATATGGAAGCGTATTTCGCAGCGTGCATGTCTACTTTCCGTACAACCTCTTTATTCCCACCTCTAAGAAGTTTTACTTCTGCCCTTGTCAGGAGTTAATTTTCAGACTTTCTCGGTATGGGGAGAGTTTAGAGAAGAGCATGCAAGTTTTTATGTTTGCGCAGACTCAGAAGGGCATTCTAAGCCTTGTACTACTGCTTCCTGCTATTTCTAGCCACAATATGTAGATTTGTGAAAAGGTGGTTTTCAGGTATTGTGCAATATGTTAACATCTCTAGGTAAACATACCTTCTATGTGTGAGTACGTGTATATATATATATATATATATATATATATATATATATATATATATATATATATTATTTTTGTTTTTCTTTTCCACCTACTGTGGAGGAAAATGTAAAAAACTTGTACATCTCTGCCATTCTTCTAGTCTCAGACTCACTCTAAGCCTCTTTCTGTCTATCGCCCTACCTCTATTCTCTGACCTATCCCTAAGCAACTAACAGGCACACATGTCCACCTCTCCCAATAAAAGTTCATATTTTACCTAAACTTATTCACCAAAATCAAATCTATCCCTTTAAAACTATACACTTAAGGCATAAAATCTCAATGGGCTTAACACAATTTCTACCACTAATACCCAAGAAGACAAAATAAATTGACTATTTTAGTATATAAGAAAAATTCTAACCTTGGGTTCTGGAGTTTGTGCTACTCACTGAAAAGGGCTTCAGCTCCTCGTCAGGGTTAGTAAACAATTGCAGTTACAAAACATGCTATGATATGAGTCTTGGCATAATGAAAAAGGCCTGTGGACAAGTAGATATTTTATTAAATTCCATATTCTTGTTGGTATTCTGTTAATCTTAATTTATACTTTTTAAAAATGAGATGTATGTAATTTAAAAAGTTTTGTATGTATGTCAATCAAGTTTTATATTTTTATAAACTTATTTTTTGTGATATCGTTTATTTATTTTTTAGTTTGATAAATGTTTATTGTTTTAATACTTATGGAATTAATATTGTTTTCTTTTTTTTAAAGACAAAAGGAAGTTCCTAAGGTGATTTTCTTTTACTTTTCTAATTTAAAACTATTTTAAATGTAAGTTATGTTAACTAGTGTATTTTTAATTGTTGCGTTGTATTTTTTAAAAGTACTACATTTTTAAATGTAATTTGAAATGTGGTTGTTTCAATGGTTTTTTTTCTGTGTAATGGGCTTGCTAAATATTCATTGGATGGTAATAATTTTCACAAACTGGGTTATTTCTTTAGTGTAACCAGTAAATTATAACTTCCTTTCAAAATGCATGACTTTCTACAATGCAGTTGAAGTTTAACAGGGAATAATATATTAAAATTCCCTAAATTCCAACACTTTCCCCAATGTAGTAAAGTTTGGAATGGCAATAGTAAGTTCAACCTTACCTACCCCCAAAGGTTCAAAACCTTCCCCTGTGCCATGTATGGGGGCACATTTCAGGGCCATAAATGTCACTTTAAAAAATATAATTAAATACCTACCTGTACTTGCCTGTACTTACCTGGGATGGGGTCCCCCATCCTCCGCAGTCCCTCTGGTGAGGATGGGGGTGTGGCACCATGAAAATAGGCCCACAGGTCCCCTAATGCCTAGTTACTGACCCTGTCCCAGACATTAAAAAATGGGACAAAGCAAGCTTTGCACCATTTTTTGACTTCTCCTCCCTCCCGTGCACCATTTTTGAACAGGAGTATAAATATGGCATTAAGGCCATAGAGTCATTTTTTGCACGGGAACGCCTACCTTGCATCTCATTAATGCAGGGTAGGTTTCCACGATGAAGAAATTACTTTAGGTGTGGATTGGGAATAGCAAATTTAATCAGTTCAGAGTCCAAACCTTTCTTCAATCTAGCTATATTTGGAGTGGGATAGTAAACCCACTCCACTACATCAAAAGTCCAGCACTTTCCCCATTGTGGATTAGTGTGGAGGGGGAAGAGTAAATGTAGCCCCTCCGAAGTCAAACAGTTTCTCCAATTTTGCTTTGTTTGGAGTGGTAATAGTAAATCTGTCCAGCACTTTTACCAATGTGGTTACATTTGGATTGTGAATATTAGGTTTAATTCTCCCAAAGTCTAACACTTTCCCCAATGTGGTTAAGGTTGAAGTGGAAAATAATTAATTAAATCACTTCAAATGTCAACACTCTCTGCAATTTGACTAAATCTGGAATGGGAATATTAATCCAACCTTCACCCAAAGTATAATACGTTTGTCAATGGGAATAGTAACTCATTCCAAATTCCAACATGGGAATAGGAAATCTAACCTCCCCCTATTGTAGAAAAGTAAACCTACCCCCCTCCAGCCCAATACTTTGTGAAATGTGGCTATGTTTCAAATGGCAATAATAAATGTAATACTTCCAAAGTTTGACACTTTCCCCATTCTGTTTATGTTTGAATTTGGAATAATAAATGTAATAACTCTAAAGTCCAACTCCCTGTGTGGTTAGGTTTGGGGAGGTAATAGTAAATATAACTTCCCCCAAACCCACCCCACCAAAATGTCCAACAGTTTGTCCAGTGTAGCTAAGTTTCATTTGGGAATAATAAATCTAACCTCTTCAAAATCTTTCCCCAGAATGGTTGAGTTTAGAGGAGGAATATTAAAATGAATTCCATTAATGTCAAACAGTTACTTTAATCTAGGTAAGTCTGGAGTGTGAATACTTATTATAACTTACAATTTTTTTTTTTTATTTGTTTAATTTGGTTAGTTTGAAGTAACACATATTTACATTTTGTTAAGTAAAATACAAAACTAATTTATAATTTTTAATATCTTTCCCTTTGTGAACATTGTAGATATGTTTATTCTGTGATTGCTCAAAATCATTGCATCAACAACATTAAAAGAGTAAAATCATAACAAAATCAATAGAAAAGAAGGAAAATAAAAAAGTTTCGATTTTAGCTACATAAAATTGTTTAAAGTAGTATACTGGCAACAAACTTTGACTGCCTAAAAGTATCACCCAAAATAAAAACAGTTCTAAAGAGTTCTAAAATTGTTAATTTATGGATATATACATATCAGCATTCATATTCGTAGAATAGGTATAAATAACTACAGTACATAGATAATATTTAACATTTCCCAGGATTCTAAAATTTCTAACGACTTTGGAGGAAGTGTACCCACAAAATGGGGCAGGAATGCATGGAAATTGAGTCCCTGTAAGGGTAAGAGATTAGTGTGGTTGGAGTAGCCATTTAACTGAAGGAGTGTTTTCCAAAACCAAGTTGCCCGTACCAATTGTTAACCTTTGTTGGTCACAAGCTTTCTGTAATGCCCTGGCGAAAAATGTCGCAAAACAGGCCAGCTCCACAGGGGCTATTAATAAGGTCCATTTTACATTCAATGTCCATCCTTACCACATAAAATTCCAGACATATCCCAGCCTACCTAGTAGAGATGGGGATCTGGAATATCTTCTTGTAGGCTTTCACCTGACAGTTCTCTAACAATGCAGTCAGCCTACCAGGATATGCCAGGTGCCAATACAAGATAGTTGGTATTAATTAAGCCTTGATGATTCTCATGATTGTCTCAGATGTCAGAGAGTAAAGTTGATGATAGAGTTTTGAGAGGACATATGTGGTTCTTTCCGTCTAGCACGGCGGCTAAAGATCATTACTTTAGTTTTAGTCACATTTGCCCCCAGAACATTCTTTTAATTGTAACTGTGTAATATATCCAAGCCCCTTTTCAGCCCTATCCGTGTCTGAGAAAGCATGACCAAGTAGTCAGCATATTGTATTATAGGAAGCACCATCTGTCCAAGCTTCAGGGGACATGTGTTTCCTTTGAGCAGTTCCACCCCCACATCGGCCGTGTAAAGATTAAAAAGAGTGAGGGCGATAACACAACCTTGTTTTAATCCTCTGTTAGTATAGATTTTCTTTGTTCCATGCGTTTGCGAAATCTTAATCTGCACCCAAGTATCGGAATAAAGCGCTGTTATCGATGCCAGCAACCTTCTGGGTATCCCCCATCCAGCTAGTTTCTTCCAAAGTAAATGGCACTCAACACCATCAAAAGCAGCTGTGTAATCGATAAAGCAAGCAAAGAGCGCCTAGGATAATGACTTCTGTGCTTTGTAAGCCAGGTATGAAAGGGCGAGTACGTTGTCTAGTGTGGAACCGCAGGTTCTAAAACTGGTTTGGTACATAGGCAAAATATTGTTTTCATTGATCCAGTTTTCAAGCTCTTGTAGGAGTACCTTAGCAAATGCCTTGCCATCCACATCCAATAGTGCTATTAGTCAGTAGTTCTCGGATCGGGTAATATCCCCATTTTTATGACTGGGTGCAATATTGACCCTTTCCAAGCCTCTGGAATCACAGAGAAATGAAAACAGTTGATGAATAGCACAAACAAAGGCTCAGCCCAAAAGTCAGGGTCATCTCTGAAAACAATACCTGGAAGGCCATTTGGCCCATGGGCCCCATCATGCCATATACTGCAAAGTATGGACTGCACAGTTTTAACTGTAGAACTTATCGCCCTATTGTCGAGCCCATCCAATACGTGTTGCAGAGCTATTGGACCTACAAGATCTGAGTCCACATGCAGTTTCTTAACATGGCATTACCATTCACAAGCAGAGATTGAACTGTCTTTACTGGCAGATGCCTGTAACATATGCCCACAATTCTTCCTTGGAAGCATCAATGCATGTAATCTTTTCCAGCATTCCTCTATATCCTGCGCGTTCAGTTTCCACGTTAATTTTTTGTGCTTTTCACTGCAGCCTACTATGGGCTTCGGTAACTGGTGTTTTGTTACTTTTGTATCGTGATTCTGCTTGCCTGCAAACCTTTTTACTATGCTGATATTCCCTAGATGCAAAGAATTTATCACAGACTCTTCTATTCACACCAGTGCGCCCATGCTGTAAAGAACTATTAAGTGCATCGTGCAATTTGTCACTGGCTAAATTGCCCAACGTGCCCCGGTTTCTGGTCTTAGAGGGCCATTGACCTGTTTCCAGGATTCATGCTTGACAGAGCGGGCCATACTCCATTTTATCTGTTTTCTAATGGGGCATTGAGTAGATGATATTAGCTTTCTACTAGCCTTGTAGGGCAAATGCCTCACTGCTCCAAGGTCAATTTCTATTGCTACAGGGTTATGATCACATTCAGGTCTGTTAATAACCTTGTGGCTTAAGCATCTACCTTCGTAAACATGTTTTTATAAAAACGTTACATGGTTTGTATTAACTTTTTAATTGAAAATAATATCTTTTATTTTTTAACAAAACATTTTATTTTGTAGGCATAAAAAATATATATTATAGTTTGTTGTCATAAAAAATACACATTTATTTGGATATACTGGAGCAGGTACCCAGGCCCAGCTCTTCACCTCTGTTGGCCCTCAGCCAGCTCCATGGTCCGCATCCTTCCAGGCCCTCTCTCCTCTGCTTTATTCTTCTTTCTCTTCCTCCTTCTGCGACACTCTTTTCTTGAGCCTCCTCCAGCTTTCCTTCTCGCCCTTTATGCTATTCTTGCTCTCTTTCCTGCCCTTTTTGCTGTTGCTCCTGTCTGTTTCCCACCCATTTTTATTATTCTCCATTACAGTCTTTTCCCTGTTGCTTTGTTCTCACAATGTTCCTTCATTCTTTTTTGCTCTCTTTTTAGTTTGAGTCTGCTTTTGCTGCTGTCCTTTTTTCCCTTTTCCTGCTCCTTTCTCCTGCTCCTGATCCAGCATTTTACCCTGCCCCACCCACCACCTCCTAGTGCCCCTCTCACCTCCCAGGACCTACTTAATGGTGGCCTCAGTGTGGCCTCGCTGCTGGTGCACCAGAGACGTGCCAAAGAAAAGTCTGTCTCTGCCCTTCAGCGCCTGTACTGTGTCCAGCACCTGAACCCTGGTCCTAATGCCACCTTTGGCTACACTTCTACTGCCCTCTGAACCCTCAAACCTGGATGCCACCATGAAGACTGCCACTGCACCGCACCACACTCCACTGTAGGACCTTTCATCTGTACCCTCTGCCACTTCACTGTTCACAACATGCATGCCCCAACCCTCTCAGCAACACCCAGCACACTTGACATGCAACACCAGCTACCCACTTGCAGCTTGCATGCAGCCTCCTCCTCAACACTCACTCACTCAGCAAACATGCCACCAAGGTCTAGGACCTCATCAACACTCAAATGCCCAACCTTGTCTTCCTAACCGAGACCTGGCTACACCAAGCATCAGCCCCTGACATCGCGACCACCATACCAGTAGGATACAGAATCACCGACTATGACCAAATCAACAAGCTTGGCGGAGAAATCACCATCATCTACAGAGGCTCCATCAAATGTACCACTGGTACGGACGACACCAACCCAGCAATGGAACACCTCAACTTCACTATCCAAACGTTGAGAATCACCCATTAGGGGAATCCTCTCATACCATCCACTGGGACCTTGTACCACCTTCTGCAACCTCATCACCGATTTCGTCCCCCCCTCACCATCGTCTCGAAATACTATGTTCCTGGGCAACCTGAACTTCCACCTCAACGACATAACTGACCCTAACTCCGCCAAATGCCTTGACAGCCTGAACAACATTGGCCCCACCCAACTTGTAAATTACATCATCATCGTCATCAAGAACCAGGAAGTACAGAAGTTGTGCCAAGCAAGCCAGCTGGTACACTGAGGTCCTCTGGACAGCCAGGCGCCACTCCCGCACCTTGAGAGAAGGTGGCATACCAACAAAGACCCAGTCAACAGAACCACCTACAAATCAGCACTCAACCTATACCACTGTCAACTATGTGAAACAAAAAAAGCTGTGGCATCTCGCATCAACGCTAACCTCAACGACAGTAAGGAGCTGTTCTTCATAGTCAAGGAATTTATCATCCCACCAACAACAACAAGCAATATCTTTCCCTTCCCGGACCTATGCAACCACTTCGCAGATTTCTTCTATGACAACATTGACAAAATCTACGGAAACGTCAACCTCCACACACACAACTATCCAACAGCTAACCACCTGGAACCACCTTACCACTTAGGACACCACCACCATCATGAAATACATCTAATCAGGGGCCACATTTGACTCATGCCCCCACCAGATCTTCAACCTAGAAGCAACCAGGATCAGCCTTGAACTTTCTACCCTACTCAACACCTCACTGGATTCTACCACCTTCCCAGAACACTGGAAGCACGCAGAACTCAAACCCCTGCCGAAATGATCTTCAGTGGACCCCAGTGAACTCAGCAACTACAGACCAATCTCTCTGCTACATTTCCTAGCCAAAGTCATCATAACAGCCATCAACCAACAACTCCCCATCTCCCTGGAACACAACAACTTCCTAGACACTCCCAATCCAGATTCTGCAGCAACCACAGCACTGATACAGCCCTGATTGCAGCCAGCTACATCCAGACCTCCCTCAACAAAGGAGAGACAGCTGCCCTTATCCTCCTTTATCTCTAAGCTGCCTTCAACACCTTCTCCCACCACACGCTTATCACCAGACTTCACAACATAGGCATTCAAGGATTACCCTCAGATGGATCGCCTCGTTCCTCACCAACAGAACACAAGTCCACCTTCTACCCTTCATCTCCGAACCCAAACCAGTCATCAGCGGAGTCCCTCAAGGCTCATTACTCAACCCCACACTTTTCAACATGTTCATGACCACCCGCCAAAAAAGTCATTTTCCACGGACTCAACATTATATTCAACACAGATGACAGGCAACTCATTTTCTCCCTCTCTGAAAACTCAGCCGCCACTAGAACCAACTTACACCAGTGCATGACCAGCGTTGCCAAGTGGATGAGGAATAACTGCCTCCAGTTCAACACGGACAAAACGGAAGCGCCAACTTTCCTTAGGACACCTCCTTGTGGACCGAAGAACCGGGACCCACTCCAACCCCAGCTGAGTACTCCGAAATCTTGGTTTTGTCCTGGACAGCAAACTCACAATGAGGACTCAAGTCAAAGCAGTGCCATTCTCCTGCTTCTTCATCCTGCACATGTTACGTAAGATTTTCAAGTAGCTTCCCCAAAAGGCGAGACACACCATCTCCCAACCCCTCATCACCAGTCGACTGGAAAAACATCCTCTACGTAAGAATTGAGACCCACCTAATCAAAGACTGCAGACCATCCAGAGCGCTACAGCAAGACTCATCCTGGCTCTCCCTCGTCATACCCACATCACACCCCACTATAAATAAAACTCTACTGGCTTCCGGTTCAGAAGAGATGCCCATTCAAGATCCTCATCGATGCGTTCACGGTCCTACACGACTCAGGACCACCGTCTGAGATTCCACAAACTCTCCAAACACCTTAGCATTGACTCCCGTGCACTGGCCCATACCCGCCACATACAATGCAGCTCCGTCTCCTACCTTGCAGCCAAAGCCTGGAACAGCCTCCCCCTGCACCTTAGGACCTCCCCTACTCTCAAGAGTTCCGTCGGATGCTGAAATCCTGGCTCTTCGACTGAGATCCTGGACCCTGCCAGCTCCTGGATACCCTAACGGGTGACAAGTCGCGCTTTGCAAATCGACAGATTGATTGATTGATTTTTGATGAGTTCTTCATACATTTTGACATGCATATTGTTGTTTAAATTTTTATTACAAAGGGTTTATATTTTTAATTTTAAATGTTTATTTTTTTTATTTCTATATCTTAGGAACTACTTAAAATAAATATATTTTCATTTATCTTACATTATTTGACATATATTTACCTAGTTTTTTTTGTAAGACGGTTTTTAAATGTTTTTTACATAGATTACCCATTTTTATACATTTGTTAGAAAATATATTAATTGTTTGCAATAATTGCATTGGTTTGTGTGGTAGGAAACATTTTTTTTTCATTTCCAGTATTGCCCCATTTATTATTTAATGCTTGCTCTGTTTTGTAGTCTGTTTTCAGTATTTTTGGATGCCGGCAACTCTCAGATTAGGGATTTCGCTTTCCTGTTTTCCAACAAAGGTAAGATTAACTTTAAACTATTTTCTATAACTACTGTATCTGGGTGGAGGCGAGAGACTGCTAGGCTAGTATTTGTGTTTGTATTTTTAGGTTATAGTCATTATTGGGTTTTGTTGTAGTTGCATGAGGGTCGTGCTGTAGGCCTAATGCTGTTTTACTATATATGTATTTGAATTGTGCAAACATATGCAGTATTTTAAATTATTTTTAGGTATTGTTACTTGTGTGTTAGTTTTTATGTGGGATATGTTGGTTTTGGTGGGTTGTTATGTATTTTCATTTACAGTTGTTTTTACTGAAGGAAAACCTCTATTTTTGGATGGTGGATGACTTTACATTTATAGCCAAATATTTATTTTATTTTTCTTTGTTTGTCCATATTTTTCCTGGAGTGTTTTTGTATTTTTAAAGTTGCTCGGTTTTTGTATGTTTCCCATTATTTTCTATGGATATATTGGATGGATTATGCTTTTTATTTGTATATTGGTCTATATTTTGTCCACATTTATAATTAATTATGTGCTTATGTGGATGTCATATTGTCTTTGTAGTGCTTCAGCTACAAAATCGTAATTGTATTATTTATTTTAATTATTTGTTGGGTAGGAATTGTTTTATTGTATTGTGTTTGCTCATATCTAGGTAGTGTTATTATGTGTCATTTTATGGTGTTATACTCCGTGTTGTTTGTGATCTATGTGTACTGTATATTATTGTATATCTGTATAAAAATATAATTTTTTATCATTCAGAAATAATGTTTTCTGTTCTTTAGGATTTTATTCTGCATGCTATAAATATATATAAATATATTAAATAAAATTTTGTAGGTTTTTATGGTTTGATTTATTTAAAGCCATCTTTTGGTTTGAATTAATTTTGGGTGTTTTTTTGTAGTAGTGCTGTGGCTATTTTTTCAAGGTAGGGTGGGTGTTAATAAATAGTCACACACGGCTTGCTAGCATTTCCTTAATTTGTTTGGTTGTTGGGATATTTTTGTTTTCAGTTGTGTTAGCAATTGTTCTAAATTTAGGTCATGTTATACTTGTTCTTGTTTGAATATTCTAGTAATTGGGAGCATGTAGAGTGGCTTCTTTCAATGGTTCATTGGAAGGAGTAGTGCAACCCTTCCACAGCATTGTTACTTTTTGCTTGTTAAGAGATAGTGTTACTTTAAGCATTCCACCATGGAATATAAAATAAGGGTGAGCGCTAGAGCCCTTATCGAAGTAGGCGACCAACCAAACTGTCTTTAAAATGTCACAATTATGGTTAGAGCTTGTGTTTCTTTTTTTGGTAGCATGTGGATTACTAACATGTTATAATAATAGTTCCTTACCACTGTGACAGCGATGTAGTAAAATGCTATATTTTAGCACTTTTGTGTATTGTATTCTAAGTATATATTGTTGTAGGTGCTTCCATATATTTTGGTTCAAGTGGTAGTAGCACTTTTGAACTGCTGTGTGTTGGTTAACTTTTAGAATGGTAGATAACATAGCTTGTTCAAAATTAATGCGGAATTTGTGTGAATTTTAATTATTTGTTTTTTGTTTTATTGGTGTTAAACTTTTGTTCAAGGTTGCACTTTGCTTGTTTGACAGTAGTGCATATATTAAAGGGACCTTAGTATTATGCTATTGACCATTTCTAGTTTGTTAATTTGTGTACAATTGAAATGTCCTGTCCATCATCTATGTATTGCATTGGGTTGGTTTCAGTAAATTATTGTTAGTTACATAGACAATGATTAATTTATCACTATTTTCAATGTCATGCTGTACAAAATCTCAGTTACAATGAGCTATTTTTAAATCTTGAGGTATGTGTATTTCTTCATATGATCTGGGTGCTCTTGATGTTTCCCTGGTTATCCTCGTTGTTATACTTATTTGTATTTTCAGATTTTCTATGGGAGAAAGTTGCCCAGTTGCTTCTTCAGGAACTTTGAAAATGTTATTTTTAGTCAGCTTCTGCTCACTTCTCTTAAAACCCGTAGGACATTCCTAACTTGAATTTCAGTGACGTTTGCAGATTGATTGTGTTTCCTTGTAATTTCAACAATATTTCCTTTGCTGGTGGCAGTGCTATAGGATGCATTGGAGAAACATTCAGTGCATTTCCAATTTATCCTTTCCCAATAAGTGCTTTCTTTGCCATCGGTAAATCTCCTATAATGTAATTGTAGTTTCCCTTCTGTGATTTGATGTATGAAACAGTTTCCGACATTATTTCTGTAGCATACAGAATTGTTAGAATGGGTTTGTGGGAGGGAATGGCGGAAATAAGGATTGAAGGCTTGATTTGTTTGTGAATCTTGGCTTTTTATTCGACAACCAAAATAAAAAGGATAATAGTGCATGAACGTTTCTCCTAGGATGTGTCTGTGATCCTTGTTGAGTCTTGATTAGTTGTGGTGTAGGTAGGTTTTAATACTTTTTCCCTCTTCTTTGAAAGGCGCTCGTTGAGGACTACCGCCAGTACCCTCGAGGCAAAGGAGAAGATACGCTGCGGTAAGTAGGGGTTCTTAGATGACACTTTGAAAACCACCACCATCACACCCATGCCAAGGGAGTATATTTTGAGCAAGGCTACTGTGAGAGGGGTAGCCCAAGGCCACATCTCTACTCCAAAGCGATATGGCTTCCCACCGGTAGTAAAAGAATGGAAGGAATGCTCAAAGTACCCAAGATAAATCCCCCCAAAAAACCTCACAGTATCACCAGGTCCATGACACCCCAACTCTGCTCTGGGCCTCCAAATACTTCCCTCGTGTGCGCATAACCCCCATTTGCCAGCAGCAACCAGACTAGTGCAACATGCTCACAAAGTGAGACCGACTTCCCCCATTCCCACTCACCACTTTAGCCACAACTCTCCTCAGTTGTGGCTGTCTGTGTCATTTTGACTGGAGGCATCCACCAGTCTTCAAACCAGGCTTCTTCGTCTTCTCCAATGTCTGCTTCAGTTTCCAAAACTCGGCAGCAGCTTGGGACACTTCCAGCTCCAGTCCCTATCCGCTTCATCGTCAGCAAGGCTTCGTTTGGGCTTTGGCTGTGCTCCTCTGTTGAACTCTTCATGGTTTCACACTCCACGTCTCTCCTGGGCCGGCTCCGCTTCCTGGTGCTCCCTGGGCATGGACGAATGCTTTAACCAATCAAGGCCTTCTTTAATACGCTCAACTCCATTTGCCCCTCCTAAAAAAGCAAGTCCTTTGTTACTTTCTGTAACCTGAAGCTAGTCGATATCCTGGTGTCACTGTTATTGTCTTTTTTTTCTTTTAATTGTTTGTGAGTGCGGATCAGAGGAGAACAGTAGGGAGCAATCACCACTGCACTGCCAGGAAAGGATGGGGTTGGGGAGGGGGCTTCCTCACATACCTCCACTTCTACTTTCTTCCTTGGAAGAAAAGGGCCTAAGGGATCCCTGGATAAGAAGTCTGTGTTACCCTGATCTTTTCCCTTACGATGAAGAGTGGTAAACCTGAAGATTTGCAAAGCCAGAAGCCATTGGACGATAAAGGTATTATC
The DNA here is from genome assembly GCF_031143425.1 of Pleurodeles waltl. NCBI lineage: Eukaryota > Metazoa > Chordata > Amphibia > Caudata > Salamandridae > Pleurodeles > Pleurodeles waltl. Next base: position 128,081,233 of record NC_090443.1, on the reverse strand, counting down.
ACTCTTGTTTCGGGACATCAACACCAAAGGAGCATGATCAGTATACAAGGTGAATTTCCGACCCTCTACATAATCCCAAAGGGCCTCCATGGCCCATTTGATGGCTAGGGCTTCTTTTTCTATTGTAGCATATCTCTGTTCCAGTAGAAGAAATTTCATACTTAAAAATAAGATAGGTCTTTCAACCCCCTCTTTATCTTTTGGGAGAGAACCACCCCTAGACCCACCCGAAGGCATCCATCTGCAGGATAAAGCGCTTTGTATAGTCAGGGCGTAGGAGAATAGGGTCAGCCGTAAGGACAAGCTTTATCTCGAGAAAGGCGTCTAGAGTGCTTTGGGTTGGATGCCTTGGTGCAGTCTCTTTTTTTCTTCCCTTTTTTGAAAGGTCTGTCAAAGAGGTTGCGGTGTGTGAACAATGGGGAATGAATCGCCTGTAATACTCAACTAACCAGAGGAAGGCCCTCTGATTTTTTTCTGTTGTGGGGAACGGAGGATGTAGTACTACTGCCACTTTTTCTGCTTGAGTTTGTATCAGTCCCTCACCTAAAAGATAACCCAGATAGTTAACAAATTTAGCCTCTAGATGGCATTACTTTGGATTTAGTTTCAGACCCTCAACCCCAAGGTCTGAAGTTCCTTCCCTAGTTTTTGAAGATGGTCTTCCCAGGTAGGGCTGAAAATGATGATATCATCAATATAGGCAGCCACCTACGTTGGATGTGGTGTCAATAGGGCATTCATCATTCTTTGAAAGGTGGCCGGGGCCCTGTGTTACCCAAAAGTGAGAATGGTAAATTGATACAACCCACCCAGGGTAGAAAATACGTTTTTGTCTTTGTCAGCTAGGTTAAGTGGGACCTGCCAATATCACTTACAAAGGTCTAAGGTGCTAATGTATTGGTTGTTTCTTAGTTTTTCGATCATTTTGTCTACTCGAGGAAGAGGATAGGAATCGAACTTGGAGATCTTATTTATCTCTCTAAAGTCAATTTAGAAGCGAGTGGAACCATCAGGTTTGGGGGCCAATACAAAAGGGAAGTTCCACTTGCTTACTGAAGGCTCAATAACCCCATTTCCAACATGGACTGAACTGCCTTTTTTATGGCCTGTCTTCTGGCACCTGGTACCTTTAAGATTTAAGTCTGACCTTCTCCCCAGGAGATGTGTTAATTGCATGGGATATGACCTTAGTCCATCCTGCAGTGGTGGAGAATAGAGCTCGATAAGGATGTAGTCGGGCAAGGAGTTCTCTTTGCGGGGTTGCTTTTAAGGCAGGTGCAATACAAAGGGCTAGTAAGTCAGGCTCTTCCCCCGAGGAAACACAAAGGACCGGAGATGATCCTACCCATTTTTTCAGTAGATTAAGATGGTAAATCTGGGTCTCTTTCCTTTCTTTGTTTATTTCTAATGTATATGTCACCAGGCTTATCCTCTCCAAAACCTTGTAGGGTCCCTGCCATTGGCACAACATTGTGTTAGCAAAGGAGGATAACATTAGTAACACTGTTAATTTCTCATATGGTTGTTTTCCTGTTGTACTGGTCTCTTTGAGCCTGCTGTGCACTTTCTAGGTTCTGCCTATTTATTTCTTGTATCTGGTTCAAATGGATTTTCAACCCCGTGACGTATTCCAACAACAGCTTTGACCTATCCGTTTCTTGTTCCCAAGATTCTGAGGCCATATCTAGTAAGGTGCTGGCTTCCGTTCGAAAACTAACTCAAAAGGAGAGAACCCTGTATTGCTCTATTCTTTACATCTGATAGCGAATAGGGCCAGAAGCAACATCTGTTCCCATTTCCTGGTTTTTAATTCCAATAGTTTCTTCAGGGTGGCCTTTATGGTGGCATTACAGTACTGTTCTAAGCCATCTGTTTGGGAGTGGTAAGCAGTGATGCGGACCTGTTTGAGCCTTAGTTGGCCACAAATTTGTTTGTTAAGTTTAGATGTAAAGGTGGTTCCTTGATCAGGGAGGATTTCCTGGGGAAAGCCTACACTGGAGAAGATCTCTATCAGAGCTTTTGCTATTAAGGTAGTGGTAGGATGGTGCAAGGTTTGGCCTCTGGATATCGAGTCTTGTAATCATTCACCACCAACACGTAGTGATACCCTCTCCTGGTAGGAATCAGAGGACCTATGATATCCATCTCTACTCTCAAAAAGAGTTGCTCTGTAAAGGGCAAGGGCCATAATTTCTGGATATTCTTTTGGAAAATGGGACATTCTTTACACTATGTCCTAAAATTACTATATATGCCAGACCAATAGAATCTGTCTATGATGGTTTTCTCTTGCCTGAAATGACCACCCAGGAGGCGACTATGAGCAAGGTAGAGTACTTTGTGTCTGAAAGGTGTGGGGACCAATAAGTGTTTTGGTTGGTTGGTTCCTCCCTTTATATACTATAATCCTTGCTGATAAAAAATGTGGGCCTACCACCTGAGGGTCCTCTTTTTCGGCCACTCTCCAGGCTTCTTGGATTTGGGTTCTTCCCTTTGCACAGCCCTGAAACTCCTGTCGGACTTCCAGACATACTCTTCCTTGCATAACAGTAATGCCATCGGCATGTTATATGTGTCTTTTCCTTCTTTGGTTCCTACCCTTACATATTTTGGGGCAGGCCACACTTCCTTCCCCAATTGAGCATACGGGGCAGACTCCCACCAGGACCCTTTTTCCTTACATCATTCCTGTACAAGGGTTTCCAACTCCAGATGAGCGGTTCCAACAATCAGCGGCTATAGAAGTCTAGGTATCATACTCACCTGAAGGGGAACAACAGGACTGTCTCCATGTTATAGAGCAATTTCAGATACAGGGTATTTATTTTTGTCCCCATGAACACACTGTATGGTCATCTCCCCCTTAGACTTTAGGCAAACTTGTCTAGTTTTTCAGCTTGTCCCATCATGGCTTTGTGTAAGTTTTTCCTATTTTCAGCCACAGCTGTTAGAAAGCGTTCCATAATGGCCTTCTGCCATCTTGTTTACCACAGCCTCCATTTCCTCCAGTCCTACTTCTGACACCACTTGTGGGAGTGAAGGGCAGAAGTAAGGCTTTGGAGGCTTGGCTTGTTTGTGAATTTTGGCCTCTTATTCAACCAAAACAAAACAGGATAATAGTGCATGAAGGTACTCTGTTTCTCCTAGGATGGGTCTGTTATCCTTGTTGAATCTTTGTTAGTTGGGCTGAAGGTACATCTTAATACTTCTTTTCCTACCTCTTTCATAGGGGCTCATGGAGGACCGCCGCCACTACCCCCAAGGAAAAGGAGAAGATATGCTGCGGTAAGTAGGGGTTCCTAAATGACAATTTAAAGACCACCACCATAGCATCCATGTCAAGGGAGTACCATTGGAGCGAGGCTACTGTGTGAGGGATAGCCCAAGGCCATGTCTGTACTCCAAAGTGATAGGGCTTCCCATGGGTAGTAAAAGAATGGATTGAATGTTCAAAGTGCCTCAGATAAAAAATAAAAAAAAACTCAAAATGTCACCAGGTCCATCACACCCCAACTCTGCTCTGGGCCTCCAAGCACTTCCCTAGTGTGCGTATTACCCCTGTTTGCCAGCAGCAACCAGACTAGTGCAACATGCAGACAAAGTGAGACCAGCTCCCCCCCCATTCACTGCATCAGCCACAACTCTCCTGAGTTGAGGCGGGTTCTGTGGTTTTGAGATGCGGGATCTACAGTCTTCAAACCAGGCTTTCTCATCTTCTCTGATGTCTGCTTCAGCTTCTGCAACTCGGCAGCCACTCGGAACAGTTACGCTCCAGTCCCCATCCTCTTTGTCAGCGAAGAGGGTACTTCCTGCTTGTGGTCTTCGGTTGGGCTCCTCTGTCAGACTCCTTCCGAGTTCACACTCTGCATCTCTCTCTTGGGCCGGCTCCGCTTCCTGGTGCTTCCTGGGCATGGACCAATGCTTTAACCAATCAGGGCCTTCTTTAATACGTTCAGCTCCCCTTGGCCTTTCCTGAAAAGGCAAGTCCTTTTTTACTTTCTGTAACACGACGATAGTCGATATCCCGGCATCACTGTTTTCCTTTTTTCTTTTAGGTGTTCCTGAGTGCAGATCAGAGAGGAACAGCAGGGAGCAATTGCTACTGGATTGCCAGGTACGGAAAGTGTTCGGACGGGGGCTTTTTCACAGGGTTATTTTTTTCTATTTGTTATTAAAAAAATATATATAATGTTTTTGCGTGTTTACATTATTTACTCGAGTTTTTAGTGTTTCTTCATCTTTTTCAGGTTAGTTGGTTCGGTGTTATTTGGAGGCCTGTTCTTTTTGTTCTTTAAATTAGTCTGCTTTTTATTGCACTGTTGAGAAAGAGAAATGTTTTAGTTGTTGATGTTTGCTTAATTTTTTGGCTTGTCTGTTCGATTGGCTATTTCTATAGTTTAAAAGGCTTGCTTTTGTTTAATTTTAGGGGTCATTCCTCATTTAGTTTTTTTATTATATGTAAATTCCATTCTGTTTTGTTGTAATATCATTTTACAACATTTTTGTTGTTTACTATTTCTTTTGGTTGGTGTTGTTTTTTGGGAGTCTTAGTAGCTGTGTTTTTTAGATAAAATTTTAAAATAGTTGTTATTTATTTATATGTTTACTAAAATGTTTAAGATATTTTTGTTAAGTTTAAGTTATATTATAATTCGGTACCTACTTTGTAAACATAGAGCCTTTATTTTGAAGAGTGTTGCAGGCTTTCAGGTTGTAGCTTCAGCTGGGCAGAATGATGCTTTCTAGCAATGGTGTCTTCTTCTGCAGCAGTCAGTTTTGTTTCTGTTTTATACTCTTTTTTTAATTGAAAAGTGTTTCTAATTGTTAAATGTTTTAAGTTTAATTTCATTGATTGCTGAGTTAGTTGTTTGCTTTAAAAAAAACACTAATTATGTTTTTCTTTTTGGTATTCATCTTTGTTTATTAGATATGTACATTAATTTTGTTTTCTAGAATTACATAAATATATGTTTTTATTTGTTTTTAGCAACATTTGTTTCACAATGTTTTTGTTACGGTCATGTTTCTTTTATTTTATTAATGATATTTAGTATTTATTTTAGTTTTTGATATTTAGGTATTTTAGATATTTTTTATTGCTATATTTTTGTAACCAATATTTGTGTTTTTAGTGAAGGATGGAAATATTTGTGCCCACAATATTTCTTTAACATAATTTTTGTATGTCAGTAGTATTTGTCTCAATACTACGTCATGGAAGCAGCTGAAAATTTGGATTAACAATGAGTCACTTGACATCAAGTCATAGCTCACAACATTTCACAGCAGCTTTGGGGGTGACGGCAAGGCCTTGTTAAACTAAAAAGGAAATGGGGAAATAATAGGAATATATTTTATAGACATATACACAAATATAAAATCTCAAAACCCAATACAAACTTTTCAGGTGAGGGATAGATTTAAAACCTGTGTAAGTAGTGAACCAGCCTAAGCCTACTAAATGGATGTTCTGAAAAAAACATAACTGTGGGTTCTGCAGAAAAATATAGGTCATAGTGCACATTAGTTTTAAGAAACACAACAAGAGATTTGAAAGCAGAAAATGGTTTTGCATCATCATTGAGCACAGGGTGTAAAGAAGGGTTGATTCAGCCTTAGCGCAAGCCTTTTAAGAATATATTAAAGTCAGATAGTCTGGGCTGGGCCCAATGACGTCAAACAAGAGATAAGCACACGCTAGCAGAAAACCCAAAATGTTTTTCTATGTTATCTCTCCTTTATTCTGAGAACTACAAAAAAAAACACAAGAGGGGGCTTCTGCTAAACATAGACACGTACACAATTCTTGGAAATACTTATGTAGGTTGACAATATCTTATCTGCCCAGTTTGCTATTTATGCCATATAGGAAGTTGTAACTCATGTTTTTTTGCGACTTTTACAATATCTATACCACTACTTGTAATCCAGAACTTTTAACTTCACACTTCGGTCTCTGTTTGAGACTGGCTGATTTTCCCAATTGACTAATGATAAAAAACATATTATTGTGTAAAATTATTCTGTCTTACTTTATTAATAAAATACTCCAGTATTGGAACTTTCATAGATTCACATGCTTGAATCATTCCCCGTCATCGAGATGGGAGCCCCCGGTACATTTAACCAAGCAGTGTTACTATAGATTTAAACCCAAGGGCCCTTAGGCCTCTTAATTTAACACTCTATCAGAGTCATTTTAAGAAAAAGGACCAAACTTCAGAATCCACCAATCAGGAGACACCACCCTCTAGAACCCCCCTGAGAGAAGCTCCAGAACCTCAGATTTTCTACCGCACATCATGAAAGGAGTCTCCTCAGTGCTCTGCCCTTGCTTCATATCTTTGGATTATCTCTAAGATGATTTTCTTCTGGTAATCCTGTTCTTACTGATTGTGGGTGAAGCCTACAGCATGTCTGACAAGGAAAAGAAAAGTTGTTCAGATCCTGCAAGACCTGTGGGAAAAAGAGATTCCCCTCTGAAGATCCTCATCAGGACTACATATACTGCCTTTACCCAGACCACTAAGCTAAGGACTGCAAGGTTTGTCGTATCTTCTAAGACCCTGAAGGATAGAGAGGGCAGATTATTGATATGGCTGCAAAAACTTAAATCTAGAGATAACCCAGTCTCTGATTCAGACAGTGATGACTCCTCAACATCATCCAGAAAGTTATCTAAAAGGGCTAGATTTCATTTAAGATCTTCATCAGAGCAGCCAAGAAAGGCCTACAAAAAGACCACCTCAGGGTCTTATAAAGGCTGCAGCCCTTCCACTTCCCCTCATAAATTCTCCACAAAAGGGGAAAGAGGTCATGCTAGCAGCTCTGAAAGGCATAAAAAATCATCTTCTGTGCCTCCATCTGCGTCTGCTGAACCTTTCAAAAGGCCCTCCTCTGCTCCTGTGGTGGACAGGTCCCTGGCAAAGACTATACCTTCAATGACAGCCTCATCGTCGACGACGACAGTGAGTGCCTTTTCACCGCCGCCGACGGTTTCCACTTTATCATCGCCGACGGGCGTGCCGACGACGACATCATAGATGACGAACATCCCACTGTCGACGAAGACAGCGTCAACGACATCCTCGTTGACGAGGATCTATACATCGTCATCGTCGATGGCAGTAACAATGGTGTCCTCATTGCCATCGTCATTGTCAATTACCTTGTCGACGGTAGCTTCCACTTTAAAGCTGTCGATGATTAAAATCTCCATGCGTTCGTTATCGACGATTCCACCGTCGATGAAGGCTATATCTGCGCCTTCGACAGTGGGAAAAATAACGCAGAAGTCAAGAAAAACTTACCCCACCGCATACTTCGCCTAGTAAAGTAACCCCTCTCATGCCAGTACATCTGTTGTAGGGTGATGAAGAATCGGATGAGTAGGGACCATTTGGAACAGCGCATAGCCCATCACAGTTGAATGTGAAATATCAAGATGAGGATGACGAGTATGGCGAAACCTATAACCCGCAGTACCATGGAGGGGATCAGGCATATCAGGAGGATGCATACATGTCAAGCTCTTTGCTTTTTGATCTGAGAGCAATGCTTGCTGACTACAGTAGGCGTTTTCCTCCTCCAGAACAGGGATAACCACAACCTCCTTCTTCGCCCTTTTCAAGGGTTACCACTCCACATCAGAGACCAACCTCTTTACCACTAGCGAATGTGGCCACACCGGATATGACCATACCACAGGACACAGATGTTTCGGATGGTGATCAAGAAGAAGGAGAACTCCTCGACACTTAGTCGGAGTGGGACAAATATGTGATTCCAACTCCTCCTTCTCCTCCTCAGCCAAAAGTGGATTCGCCTCCAGATGACATTGGTGGATTCCATAATCTTTTGGAGAGAGCAGCTAAACGGTTTGCTCTTCCAATGCCATCCAAACAAACAGATTGCTTTCTATATGATTTTAAAGAGCCTTTCCAGAAATCTGTACGTTCCATTCCACTAGTCGATTTCATATGGGAAGAGGGTTTGAAAGTCATGCACAACCATGCCACAGTCACGGCGGTACTTCCTCGATTGGACAAGAAGTACAAGGCACCAGAAGATGCCCCAGCATGTTTGACTGGTCACCCCTCTCCAGATTCAGTGGTCGACAAGCGGCACAGAGAAGATCCAAGAATCCCTCTGCTCCAACAAAGAGGGTACACGGTTGGATAACATCGGGAAGAGGTTTTCGTCAATGTCTAGCCTCATTATAAGAGCGGCTAACTCCCTTACAGTGTTAGCCACATATGACAGGCAATTATGGGCAGACATCACCCTGCATATTGACCAGTTGCCGGAGGATGTTAAGTCGGATGCAAAAAAGGCATTGCATGAGGGAGCGCGTACATCGGAGGAAATGATAGATTGTGCTATGGATATAGCCACTACTGCGTTTCGTCAGCTCGCAGGTTCGGCTGTCCTTCGGAGGCAAGGCTGGTTGAAGGCCACATTGTTTCGTCCTGAAGTCCAGAATAAGATCCTAGATCTTTCTATCGATGGCCAGGCATTGCTTGGTAAGCATATTGACAATACACTGCAGTCAATTAAGTCCAACACAGATACTTCAAAAATCTTTGGGAACTCTCCAGTTTCGGAAGCCTTCCTTTCGAACCACGAGAGGGCGTGGGATGCCTTCATACAGGGGAGGCTACCAGCAATACAGGTACTCGACGTAACCTTCCTCCTCTCAGCAGTTTTGTCGATACTACACCCAAAGTCAGCCGCCAGAAGCGGCCTACAGCAGATCGGGCTCCAGAGGACACTCAGCTCGTCCTGCTAAAGACTCAGCTCGCAGAGCATGATACACCCAAGGCTCTGGCTGCTCCCTACCATCCTTCCCCGGTTCTAGGCGGAAAGATATAGCTGTTTCTCTGACAATGGCAAGTCATAACATCGGACAAGTGGGTTTTACAACTCGTGAAGGATGGACACACGCTAAAGTTTGTCCAGATGCTTCCTCCCAATCCTCCTTGCAGGACTTCACCGAAGTATCCAGAACAACTCAAGAGAGAGGTCAACAAAATGCTCCTCAAAGGAGTAACAGAGAGAGTACCTCCATCACAGCGAGGAAGGGGTTTTTACTCCAGATTCTTTCTCATTCGCAAAAAGTGGAAGGACTGGAGACCGATCCTCGATCTCCAGGAGTTAAACACCTACTTGAAATAACAGTCTTTCCGCATAATAAGTCTACAGGATGTCCTCCTGCGATTGAACCAGGGAGATTTTATGTCTACACTACACCTAAAGGATGCCTATTTCCACATCCCCATTCGCCCAGCCCACAGACAATACCTGAAATTCATGGTAGCCGGAAGACATTTTCAATTTCGAGTCCTCCCATTTGGCCTGAAGTCAGCTCCCAGGATATTCACGAAGTGCCTAGCTTTGATTGGAGACTTTCTCAGGAGAAGAAAACACCTATGCAGGAGCGTGCAGGTCAACAAAAAGTCTGTTTCCTTGTTCAGCAGCTTAGGCCTGACCCCAGCTGGGAGAAACCCATACCCCAACCATCACGCAGGATCACCTTTTTAGGGGCAATACTGGACACTCACTCCACCAAGGCATGTCCCACTGGGGAAAGACAGCAGAAACTAATATCTCTAGCAAAATCAATTATAAAAAAGGACTACATTTCAGTACGCCTCTCCAAGTCCTTATTGGGCATCATGCATACCTCTAGTTCCTCTCTGCAGACTCAAGATGCGCACCTGCAAGAGCAACTCCAGCTACAATGGCTCCAAGTTTCAGGAAGCTTTGAGGATCAAATAAACATTACTCCGGCAATAATCAAAGCTTTGGTGTGATGGTCTCAAAAGCAACATCTGTCTGTCGGCCTTTCGTTTCTCCATCGCCCAGCGCCATAGACTATCACCATAGATGCCTCCCTGGAAGGCTGGGGAGCTGTTTTACAAGACCTGCGAGTAAGTGGCAAGTGGACACTAGAGTTGCAGACAATGCACATCAATCTGCTGGAGCTCAAAGCAGTTCATCTAGCTTTACAGGCTTTCCTCCCAAAGATTGCCGGTTCAGAAGTGGTAATAAGAACGGACAACACCACTATGATGCATTACCTCAACAAACAGGGAGGCACAATCTCTTCCTCACTCCAGGGAAGCTAAAAAAGTCTGGAACTGGGCGTAGCAGCAGGGCCTCCTGCTCACAGCAGTGAATCTTCCAGGCATACAGAGCACAATAGAAGACTCGTTCAGCAGGCGAAAATCAATATGTCACGAATGGGAACTGGACCAGTTCAGTCAACCACAGTTTTTCCCAGTGGGGAACACCAAAATTCGACCTATTGGCCAGCGAGTTGAACGCCAAATGCCAATACTTCGCAATCTGGCATCACCAAAAGGGAACATGGGGGAAAGCATTTTCCATAGCTTGGTCAGGAATATTTGCATACGCTTTTCCACCACTACCCTTGATCCTGAGAGTCCCAACAAAGATGAAGCGGGAACCGTGCACTCTGATACTAATAGCCCCGTACTGGCCTCGCCAACATTGGTTCGCAGAGTTTCTTCTTTTGTCAGTAAAGCCTCACATCCCACTGAGAACATCTCTGCATTCGCTAACAATGAGAGGCGGTCAGATCTTGCATCTGGATCCTCAATCAATGCAATTATCAGCATGGCTCCTGAGCACAGGGAATTTGCACATTTGAATACTCCGCAAGAGTGCAGGGACATTCTATCCAAGGCCAGAGCAGCCAGCACCAATAAGGCTTAATCTTGTAAGTTTGTAAGTGGAAGATGACTTGTTTGTGGTGTAACCAACAGCAAATTGATCCTCTTTCCTTATCTCTGCAGCAAATATTGCCTTACTTGTTGCATTTAGCGAATTCAGGACTTGCGCATTCCTCCATAAAGGTGCACCTGGTGGCAATTGCATCTTACAGACGCTCAGACTCTTCAACTTCGTTATGATCCTCTAGGTTGATAAAACGATTTCTGAAAGGGCTTTTCAGAGTGTTTCCACCATTCAGGCCTCCTGCTTCCTCTTGGAGTCTAAATATTGTTCTCGTGCAACTTATGAAGCAGCCTTTCGAGCCAATTCAGTGAGCTTCTCTGACATTCCTCCCCTGGAAAGTTGCCTTACTTGTTGCCCTCCTATCAGCCAGACGAGTCAGTGAGATATAAGAACTTTCCATACAGGAGCCGTTTTTACAGATCAGAAAAGACATACTAATTTTGTGCACGAACCCGCATTTTATACCAAAGGTCCCTTCGGATTTTCATCTGAATGAGCTCTTAATTTTCTAAAAAAAAATTCCAGATCCGACGACTCCTGCGGAGAGAGCATTGCACTCTTTAGACATTAAAAGGGGTATTAAATTCTATTTGGACAGGACTAAATCTTTTCGCAGGTCCAGTCAACTGTTTGTGGCTTACAGTGCACTCAGACACTGGGTCAACCACTCTCTAAACAGAGCATAGCTAGATGGATCTCCTCAGCAATTCTATTTTGCCATCAGGCAGCGGGCAAGCCACTAAATTTGTCTGTCCGTGAGCATTCGACGCGGGCAGTTTCTTCTTCAGCAGCGCTGTTTGCGGGTGTACCATTGCAAAACATTTGTAGAGCAGCAACGTAGAAGAACTGCCACACGTTTACCAGACATTACTGCGTGGAAGCACTATCTCAAGGAGAGGTAGCGGTGGATCAAGCAGTCCTCAGGAACCTTTTCCAGTGAAGGTGAGCCACCTCTTTTATCCCACTATCCTGATGTCAGGTATGCACATTATCTATGACTAGTCGTCTCAGATTCATGCTAAATGCTTATGGTGATGTGACTATAATGTTTAAAAAAAAAAAAACATTTTTTATATATATTGGTGTTTGTTAACACATTTTCAGTGTGTGTCTTGAACAGATTGCAGGATTGCAGGAGTGATACAATGTGCATATGTGCTGCTTTCTACTTTGATTCAAGTATGTGAATCTATTAAAGTTCCAATACTGGAGTAAGAAATTAGGGCAAGATGTAGCAAAGGTTTTTACCCATTCTGTATCTATGGGAAAAAGTGTTCGTACATATGGCCTTTAGTTACTTACCTGTAACTATAGTTCTCCAGTATTGGAATCTTTCATAGATTCACTCCGGGGAGGCGGGCGGGTCGCATGTGAATCTATGAAAGATTCCAGTACTCGAGAACTACAGTTACAGGTAAGTAACTAATTTTCTTTTCTTTCAACATATTGGCGAACCACAGCCTGCACCTCTGCTTGACTTCACCGACTGCCAGCTCAGAATGCTGCCTGTCCCCCAAGAAGTGATTTGCACACTTTTGAAAGGTAAAAGAGATGAGTTGTAAGGAAATGGCTCCCTGTTGCAGTTACCCCCCACTTTTTGCCTGATACTAATGCTGACTTGACTGAGAAGTGTGCTGGCACCCTGCTAAACAGGCCCCAGCACCAGTGTTCTTTCACCTAAAATGTACCATTGTTTGCATAATTTGGCACACCCCTGGCACGCAGATAAGTCCCTTGTAAAAGGTACCAGTGGTACCAAGGGACCTGTGACCAGGAAAGGTCCCTAAGGGCTGCAGCATATGTTGTGCCACCCTAATGGCCCCTCACCTAACACATGCACACTGCCATTGCAGATTGTGTGTGTTGGTCGGGAGAAAAAGGCAAAGTCGACATGGCATCCCTCTCAGGATGCCATGCACACAAAATGCTGCCTGTGGCATAGGTAAGTCACCCCTCCAGCAGGCCGTACAGCCCTAAGGCAGGGTGCACTATACCACAGGTGAGGGCATAGCTGCATGAGCAATATGCCCCTACAGTGTCTCAGTCTATTCTTAGACATTGTAAGTACAGTGTGGCCATATTAAGTATATGGTCTGGGAGTTTGTCAAAAACGAACTCCACAGCTCCATAATGGCTACACTAAATACTGGGAAGTTTGGTATCAAACTTCTCAGAATAATAAACCCACACTGATGCCGGTGTTGGATTTCTTAAACAATGCATACAGAGGGCATCTTAGAGATGCACCCTGTATTTTACCCAATTGTTCAGTGCAGGACTGACTGGTCTGTGCCAGCCTGCTGCTGAGAGACGAGTTTCTGACCCCATGTGGTGAGGGTCTTTGTGCTCTCTGAGGACAGAAACAAAAGCCTGCTCTGGGTGGAGGTGCCTCACACCTCCCCCTGCAGGAACTGTAACACTTAGCAGTGAGCCTCAAAGGCTCAGGCTTTGTGTTACAATGCCCCAGGGCACTCCAGCTAGTGGAGATGCCCGCCCCCTGGACACCCCCCCCACTTTTGGTGGCAAGTCCAGGGGAGATAATGAGAAATGAGGAGTCACCCACCAGTCAGGACACCCCCTAAGGTGTCCTGAGCTGAGGTGACCCATGCCTTTAGAAATCCTCCATCTTGATTTTGGAGGATTCCCCCAATAGGGATGTGCCCCCCTCCCCTTAGGGAGGAGGCATAAGGAGGGTGTACCCACCCTCAAGGACAGTAGCCATTGGCTACTGCCCTACCAGACCTAAACACACCCCTAAGTTCAGTGTTTAGGGGCACCCCAGAACCCAGAAAATCATATTCCTGCAACCTGAAAGACGAAGAAGGACTGCTGACCTGAAGCCCTGCAGAGAAGACGGAGACAACAACTGCTTTGGCCCCAGCCCTACCGGCCTGTCTCCCCACTTCAAGAAAAACTGCAACAGCGACGCATCCCCCAGGGTCCAGCGACCTCTGAAGCCTCAGAGGACTACCCTGCATCTAAAAGGACCAAGAAGCTCCAGAGGACAGCGGCCCTGTTCAACAAAACTGCAACTTTGCAACAAAGAAACAACTTTTAAAGACCACACGTTTCCCGCCGGAAGCGTGAGACTTTCCACTCTGCACCCAACGCCCCCGGCTCGACCTGTGGAAAACTAACTCAACAGGGAGGACTCCCTGGTGACTGCGAGCCCGTGAGTAGCCAGAGTTGACCCCCCAGAGCCCCTACAGCGACGCCTGCAGAGGAAATCCAGAGGCTCCCCCTAATCGCGACTGCCTGCTTCAAGGAACCAGACGCCTGGGAACCCCACTGCACCTGCAGCCCCCAGGACCTGAAGGATCCGAACTCCAGTGCAGGAGCGACCCCCAGGCGACCCTCTGCCTAGCCAAGGTGGTGGCTACCCCGAGGAGCCCCCCTGTGCCTGCCTGCAATGTTGAAGAGACCCCAGGTCGCCCCATTGATCTCAATTGAAAACCCGACGCCTGTTTGCACTCTGCACCCGGCCGTCCCTGTGCCGCTGAGGGTGTACTTTCTGTGCCTGCTTGTGTTCCCCCCGGTGCCCTACAAAACCCCCCTGGTCTGCCCTCTGAAGTCGCAGGTACTTACCTGCTGGCAGACTGGAACCGGGGCACCCCTATTTCCATTGAAGCCTATATGTTTCGGGCACCACTTTGACCTCTGCACCTGACCGGCCCTGAGCTGCTGGTGTGGTAACTTTGGGGTTGCCTTGAACCCCCAACGTTGGGCTACCTTGGACCCAACTTTGAACCCTGTAAGTGTTTTACTTACCTGTGAACTTAACAATTACTTACCTCCCCCAGGAACTGTTGATTTTTGCACTGTGTCCACTTTTAAAATAGCTTATTGCAATTTTTGCCAAAACTGTACATGCTACTGTGATTATTCAAAGTTCCTACGATACCTGAGGGAAATACCTTTCATTTAAAGTATTGTTTGTAAATCTTGAACCTGTGGTTCTTAAAATAAACTAAGAAAATATATTTTTCTAGATAAAAACCTATTGGCCTGGAATTGTCTTTGAGTGTGTGTTCCTCATTTATTGCCTGTGTGTGTACAACAAATGCTTAACACTACCCTCTGATAAGCCTACTGCTCGACCACACTACCACAAAATAGAGCATTAGAATTATCTCTTTTTGCCACTATCTTATCTCTAAGGGGAACCCTTGGACTCTGTGCACACTATTTCTTACTTTGAAATAGTATATACAGAGCCAACGTCCTACATGCGTTGTTCAGTAAAAGTCTCTGCATTTCTAAGGAGCAGGTAGGACTTGTGTGTTTTTTGTTTTTAAGGTAGAACAGTACAAGGTCTATTCTATTTTTATATACAAAGACGTTTTTTACAATAATATATAATTTTATTGTTCGCATGCAAGATTGGGTATTTACACAATAATAAGGGATCCTGGTGGTAAGACCGGAAGATACAAGTGATTCAATTACATAGTTGAAAGTGGTCGGGGCCAGCAGCCGATGGAGCCGCATGCGTAACGTGGAGCTCCTGGCGGTAGCCGCAGGGCCCGAAGAATCCTGTGCACATAACGGCCCCAAACATGATTTCATGCGGCGTCAAGGGGTGCGGAGTACCCGTGGCACCAGGTGCAGTGGCCGCCTGAAGAAAAGAAAGCAGCGCGCTGCTGAACGGAGCACCCGAGTTCCGAGCCGGGGTGAGCAAGATGGCGGCCGCAGCTCGGAGGTAGAAGGGAGCGGCGTTGCCGATGTGGAAAAGCACCGGAGAGGACTGGAGTCTAGAAGGGGACAGAGCCCTCGAACAGGTATGTCAAAAATGATGGCCCCACCCCACCCCGCGGAGAAAGTGTGACACGCTGTGTGTACTGGTGGGGGCGAGGGGCTCGCTCTACCATCGGGAGCAGGGCCCGGCAGCTTGGTGAGGGAGCGAGAACTCGTAATGTTGCCCCCCCTTCTGCCCTACCCTCGATACTGACCTTTTGGAACCTGGAAGTACAACAACACATTACTGCAATTTCCCCGTAGGGCAGTAATAAGAACAGAGGGGCGATATTGAGAACACAGAGACCTAGTGATCGGAAGCCTGGTGAGAAACACATAGTGAATATGGGTGGTTCCAACAAGCGAGTGTAAGGTGAGCTGGCGTCTCGGTGGAACTGCAGAGCGGTATCACTCCCCATCAACAGGTGCTGCAACTAACTGAAAGAGACCGGATCCATGGGAGTGGACCTCCCCCAGGCTGGACTGGAAGCTCACTGGAGGGGAACTGACTGAAGACCCTCCTGGCTTGAACCAAACCTAAGGTCTTAACTTTGCCGACAGCGCTTGGTCCACAACGAAGTAGGAAACTGGGCCGGACACAATGGGTAAACCGAAGAGGCGGGAGGGGCAGGACCCAGACGGTGTGGGTGCTACCAAACCTCCTGAGCAACCGTCTACAGCTGGAGCAAAAACTGAGGCACCCACCTTGGAGACTACACTGGACAAGATACTGCAGGTGATCCAGGACCCCCGTGAGACCCTGGAACAAAAAATAGATACTCCGACGGTGGATCTCTCGCTGCTGAGAGATGACCATCGGAGGTTGACGGACAGAGTGGACTCTAATGAGAAAGCCCTGAAACAGCTAACCCCGGGCCAAAAAGTTATATCTACAGACCTAATGGAGCTTACTTCTCCAGTAAAACTGCTGGAAGCACGGGCGGAAGGCGCTGAAAATCGCGCTTGTAGAAGCAATATCCGACTAGTGGGACTTCCAGAAAAGGTGGAGCCAGGGCAGAAAGCACAGAGATTTTCCTAGAGAATTGGATAAAGGAAGCTGTTGCACCGGAAAGCTTGTCCCCCTTCTTTGCCATCAAAAGAGCCCATAGGGTGCCACTCAGACCTCTTCCCCCGGGAGCTGGCCCTCGCCCAGTGGTTGCTAAACTGTTGCATTTTAAAGACAGAGATTTTATTCTAACACAGGCACGACTAAAGGGGGAAATAATGCTAGACAACCAACGGATAATGATTTTCCCTGACTTTACCAGAGAAACACAAAAACTGAGGGCCTTAGTCAAAGATTCCAAACGACGGCTCCGAGACTTGGGAATTCAATATGCTATGCTCTTCCCGGCTAACTGAGAATATCATATGGTGATAGACTCATTTCTTTACCAACTAGTGTGGGATGGCTGGAGACCCTGGATCCGTTGAAATCTGCTTCACAGCAAGGAACCCCACGGAATACAAACAGAAGGCGCAACAGTTCCAACAAGCGTGGAACAGACATAGCTCCTCCAAGACATCAGGCATTACAGGAAATACGAGAGGCAGAGTACACTGCAGCAGCTATGAGTGGGGGGGAGCCTGGTTTTGACTCAGTCCTCCGAAGTCCTCTCAGATCATGACTCCAATTCTGGTAGTATTTCCGTCTCATCCCGAGACACATCCGTCAGCATGCCCAAAGCAACCCTGAGATCATCAGAGGATCTTATTTGAACACCTCATCTGTGGGTATCTGTGCGTAGCGGAGAAAGCCCATGCCATGGCCCAGTGACAGCTCTTGTTAAACTATGGGGTTTGATGTGTCATGAGAGGAGCACAGGGCATGAGAAGCAAAAGCTGCTGATGCATCCGGAGTAGCTTTTGTAGGGTGATGGGGCCTCGTTACCTGAGGACGCAGCATTATCAGTTCATACATATCAGTGGCAATTGCGCAACGTGATAATTGATATGTGATATAATCTGACTGGGCCCTGGGGGAGCAGGTTTTCGGTTTCTGGTGTACTGCCCTACCTAAATGATGTTTTAATAGTTTGGACGGGGATAGTTTTAGTTACCGGTCCTGGGGATGGGGAGGGGGGTTATTGGGGTATTAGTTTTGTGTGTTATAAGAGAATTGCATCCAGCACAAAAATGCTAGCCACACTTCACATTGCGGAAACTTGGAAGAGGGTAAACATCCGGGTGTCGGGGTGGACCGAAGAGACTTTAGCTTTCTACTCTTGTAAGTTATGGGTTCCCCCTTGAACTATAAAATCGCTACCTGGAATGTCTGAGGCCTGAATAGCATGGGTAAAAGATATAAAGTATACAGTCAGCTTAAGAGACGGGGAATCCACATAGCCATATTACAAGAAACGCACCTATTGGAACAGGAAGTCCGAGCACTTGCGAAGAGATGGTGTGGACAGGTGTTTGCGACAACTTACTCGGCTTTTGCAAGGGGAGTGTTAATATGGGTATGTCCGGGAGTGCCTTTCCAAAAAACGCAGGAAGTTAAGGATAAGGAGACTAGAGGATAGAGACATACCAATAGGGGCAATATACGCACCAAACCAGGAACCGGGAGCCTGTCTTGCCACACTTTCGAGGGTACTGGGTCCCTATTTCACAGGAGACACCTTAATAGGAAGAGACTTTAATTGTATTGCAGATCCTACAATAGATAGATCTCACCCACCCCTGCCTCGGTCCTAAACCACTAAAGTGGCTAGACAGTTTTCTGAATGGCAGCAACGATGGGGATTTGGAGATTGCTGGAGGCATATCCACCCTATTATCCGAGACTACTACTTTCATTCTACAATACATGACTTGCATGTTCATCTGGGCACATTCATTGCCTCCCCTGAGATACAAAGCGTAGCGGGAACAGCAGAATACTTGTGCCGCACCATTTCAGATCATAATCCCCTGCTACTAACACTGACCTGGGGCAAGGAAAAACCTAGCATTCCAACCTGGCGTCTCAGAGCAGAGATGCTCGAAGATGAGGCATTTAAACAGTCAGTGTCAGGAGCAATTGGAGATTTTTTTGCCCTCAATACAGGAACGGCGTCCACTAGGGCGATTGAATGGGAGAATTTTAAGATAGTCATTAGAGGAATATGCATAACAGAGAGTGTAGGGGTTCGAAGGTCCTTAGAATTAGAAATCCAAAAACATGAAGAATCCCTTAGAGACTTGGAACGCCAGAGACCCAATCACCCAGAAGTGGCCCCTTGTCTTGCCGATCTCAAGGAAAAAATTGCAGTGGTAGCTGAAAAACTGAGCCGTTTTGATTATAGAACATTCTTGGCTAGACAACACGCAGAGGGAGATAGGGCAGGCTCACTTTTGGCGTGGCTGGCGCCCCCGCAGACAGTGATAACAGAAATTGAGGATGCAGCTGGTTGTCGTCTTTATGGGCAGAGGTCAATAAATACACGGTTTGCTGACTACTATTCCCAGCTATATGCCCACCCGTTGAGGCGCCGAGCTCCACCAAATTGGAGGGCTTGGATGAACTGGATCTCCCTCACTTGGGGGAGGAGGACAAACAGGTCCTCGCCAAGCCAATCTCAATAGGATATTAAAGCCACAGTCCAAAATATGGTGAGAGGAAAAGTCTCAGGAGCTGACGGACTTTCAATGGAGTTCTATAGTGTTTACCTAGACAAGCTAGCCCCACACTTGTGTAGCCTATAAGCAGAGGCAAAAAAAGAGTGTTGCTCTACCTCAGTCAACCAATGAAGCTATCATGATACCACTACTAAAGCCCAATAAACCGGCGAGAGATGTGCGCTCATGCCGCCCGCTGTCCATGCTCAACTTGGACTCTAAGATACTTAGTAGAATATTAGCTACCCTGCTGCTGCCCTATATGACAAAGTTGATACACAGAGATCAATCTGGGTTTGTCCCCCAGCATAGCACTGCACAGAACATCAGATGGCTAGTCTCTATACTCCACTCTGAATCTCCAACCTTGCAGCGGGCGGCGATTATCTCAGTGGATATTGAAAAGGCATTTGATAGCCTAAGCTGGGACTACTTGGAAAAGGTGATGCTGAAACTGGGCTCGAGTTTGTTGGATGGACGCAGTTACTCTATGCGAATCCCACCACACAAGTGCGCACGGGTAGGACTATATCGGACCCATACCAAATTGGTAGGCGCACTTGGCAGGGTTGTCCCCTGTCACCACTGCTCTTTGTGATAGCGGTGGAACTGCTTGCTAGAATGGCTAGATCAGGCATCTATTTTGATGGGCTTCAAGTTTGAACGCAGATGCACTACATTGCACTATATGCGGACGATATGCTGATCTTCCTGGGAGACATGGAAACTGAATTGCCGGGAGCTATGACCATGCTCGAAAGCTCTGGAGGAACATCTGGTCTACCGATAAATTGGCAGAAATCCTCCAACCTCCCCTTAACAGAGAGGGTCCCGAAAATGGTTGATACACGGGAGCTCCCTTGGACACCCTCTACATTCCGCTACTTAGGAGTTAACATATATCACAAAACAGTGGACTTACTAGAGGGGAACATACATAGGGCAATAAGGAGATTGAGAACTGATATGCGGTTTTGGGAAAACTCCAATTAGCGGTTATGGGGAGAGTGGCGTTTCTAAAAATGATAATGCTACCTGGATTATTGTACTATTACTCTACTTTTCCACTGGCCATACTGAAATCAGTATTCTGTACCATTAACTCCATGATATCCAGTTTTATATGGGGATCAAGTAGACACAGACTGGCATTGAGCACCCTCCAGAGACCCACCTCGGAAGGAGGGTTAGTGGCCCCGGATTTGGAAATTTACTACTGGGCTGGCCAACTGCAATGGTTGGCAAGATCCTTAAGTGAGGATTCAGCAGATCAAAATACGCATTATGACTTACGTGAACTACACCACGCCCTCCTGGGAGTGGTGCTGGCCCCAGGAGGGAAGAAGCAGCAACTGCCACCGGAGTGGCATGTGGTACGGGCATGCTGGGAGCGTGGTCTGGGGCGCTCCCGTACGGCTATCCCTTAAGGTCCAGAAATTCCAATGACAGGTCTGCAACAACTGGTGGGGGAGCAGGCTTTAGCTGGGAATGGGAGACTAGCTACATATAATATTACAATGCTAGGGTACCTGTATCATAATGGGCAATAGCGCACCTTCGCAGAAGTGAACAGTATGACATTCCATCTTTAATGTTCCTTATGTATAACGCCATCACTAGGATTATACAACGAACCTGGAAGCTGGGGTCTCAGGAACCTCCTATACATGAAGTATGCAGAATTATTTGCTCACGAGGGGGAGATAAGGGTCTGGTTTCGGCAATTTACAAAGCATTGCACAAGAAGACCTTTACCTCCCTGGATGGACTTAGATTGAAGTGCCAGACGGAGTTGAGGATTCCAATAGAGGAGCGGAGATGGGCAAGGATTACCTCACATATATACCCTGCAACTAGAAATGCTTGTTTTAAATTCATAAATATCTATGTCTATCATAGACCTTATCTTACCCCCCATAGAATTGCAAAGATGTATGCTACCGGAGGTGGGGGTTGCCCCAGATGCCCAGAACCAGCAGCAGGGTTAAGACACATGGGGGGTCATTCTGACCCTGGCGGCCGGTGGCCGCCAGGGCCACCGACCACGGGAGCACCGCCAACAGGCTGGCGGTGCTCCCACGAGCATTCTGACCGCGGCGGTTCAGCCGCGGTCAGAAGCGGAAAGTCGGCGGTCTCCCGCCGACTTTCCGCTGCTCGGGGGAATCCTCCATGGCTGCGGAGCGCGCTCCGCAGCCATGGGGATTCTGACACCCCCTACCGCCATCCTGTTCCTGGCGGGTCTCCCGCCAGGAACAGGATGGCGGTAGGGGGTACCGCGGGGCCCCTGGGGGCCCCTGCAGTGCCCATGCCCATGGCATGGGCACTGCAGGGGCCCCCGTAAGAGGGCCCCGCAAAGTATTTCAGTGTCTGCTATGCAGACACTGAAATACGCGACGGGTGCAACTGCACCCGTCGCACCCCTGCAACTACGCCGGCTCAATTCTGAGCCGGCGTCCTCGTTGCAGGGGCATTTCCTCTGGGCCGGCGGGCGCTCTTTTGGAGAGCGCCCGCCGGCCCAGAGGAAATGTTAGAATGGCCGCCGCGGTCTTGTGACCGCGGTGCGGTCATTTGGCGGCGGAACCTTGGCGGACGGCCTCCGCCGTCCGCCAAGGTTAGAATCAGGCCCATGTTATGGAACTGCCCGCAGATAGTGCCTTATTGGTAAGAGGTATTTAAGAGACTGGCAGCGACTACAGTTAGGAGACTGAGGCTATCTCCACTAACAGCATTATTAGGAGATTTTCCCCGCACCCTGCCAAAAAGACAACCAATAAATTTATTGAATTGGCATTGATTTTGGCCAAAAGAGAAATTACAAGCAATTGGAAGGTAGCTGGGGGGCCTCAAATATAAAGATGGCAGAATACAATGATAAAATGGGCTGAGGCAGAGGGAAATATACTACATCAGGAAGCAGCATGGGAAAGAGGGTCCAGGGACACGGCACGACAATGGGACACAATAGTGGATTGCCTCAAACACCCAGATAATACAATATTAGACTGCTCGCGGGGAGCATCGGACTCGGATTCGGACAATGCTTCTATCACATAAATGTCAATATCTACTAAACCATGTAGAATCTGTTGATTTGTTCGGATGTGTAACGGAAAGTGGGAAATAATCATTTGTATGCTGAATGCAAAGGGGGGAGAGTAGGGTGTAAGGTGTGGGTTGTTTTATACGGTAGATGTGTGTTTTACACAATTCAGTATAAAAAAGTTAATAGTATGAAATTTAGTATTGTTATATATGTACATGTATGTATAAGATAGAAATGTTGCCACATAATAATGTTAGTAAATAGGATTCTGATGGATACAACTAACTTTGGATTCCTCACCTTATGAATTCACCCATGCGCCAGCATCCGACCGAAAATCTTCTTCCCAGCTCTCCACGTCGACGAAGACGTCATAATTGCACAGCTCCAACCGACTCCGTCTGACGTCACCGTGCCAATAAGAGGTCCTCGCCGGCATGCTGACGTCAGTTCCCTTTTTTCCGTGCCTTCGACACTAACGTTTTTCTCCTAGCTCTCGCTACTGTTGGAGTTGTTCCATCTTGTTGCTAGATTCTATCTGGTTTCTAGTTACAATGTCTCCTCCTAGGAAGTCGGGATTCAAGCCATGTCGAGAGTGCGGGGTTGCATGTCGGTTACTGACCCTCATGACGATTGCCTTTGGTGTCTGAGCATGACGTCGAGGAGTGTGTTTCTTGCCACAGCATGAATCCAAAGGCTTTGAAGGCAAGAGAGGCCAAACTCTTTTTGACCAAGGCGAAGAAGGGGCATAAGAGCCATTGTAGATCCTCTTCCCATGCTTCTTCGAAGAGGCATAAGAAACAGCATTGTCATGACTCTCAGCGTCATTCGGCTCAGAGCCGATCAAGATCAAGGTCTCCATCTCGTCGGCGACGTGGGAGTTGAGTCCAGCGGTGACTCCACAACCTCAGAGCCCTGAGGCTTCTCCGGCGCAGTCAGTCTTTGAGGAAGTGGCACCTCCGAACAGTCCTCGATTTTCACCTGCTGCTCATGAGTCCGATGTTCAGCAAGCACAGGTGCAACAGGGAGATCAGCGGTATCCTACCTTCCTGGCTCCGGGAGCGGATCCAACAGCATTTTTGAATGCCATGTTCTCAATGTTCAATGCGATGGCCCCTGCTGGTGCACCGGCTGGTCCCACGGGTCTGTTGGCATTTTTGTTGGGCTCCCCTGCTCCATACAAGGCGCCGCCGTTTATGCCATTCAATATGGCTGAGGGTGCCCGACTGGCGCCGATGACGTCGCCTCGAGGCACTGTGGTTCCCATGACGTCGCCTTCCAGGCCTATGGCGCCGATGGTGGAACTCGCAAGTGTCCTTGGTGCCGCTGAGATCCGTTCGGCCGCCGGATCCGAGTGATGGATTCGCCCGAAGTCAACCTTCCTCTCCTGTTCCTCGTCAAGTGTTGAAGCCAGTGTCATCGACATCGGCCAATTCTTTGTCGACGCCGAGCTTGGAGGCTAGACTGAGGTCATGCAGAAAGGCCTTGAGACTCTTAGAAGAGGAAAAGTACCAAAGGCAGTTGTTGGAGGAGGGGGATATTGTGGAGCCCTTGGGAGAATATCAAGGGCTGGATTCGGCCAGTGGGCTTGACACTTCCCCCGAATGGGACTTGTCTTCACCGGGGGAGTTTACGGAGGAGGCAGCCTCCTTTCACACAGTGATTAGGAAGGCAGCAGAGTTTTTAGATCTTCCATTGCCTGCTGCAGAGGTTAAGACAAACATTTTAACGAAGGTCCTGCATCCTTCTTCAACTTCTGAGGATCCTTTGCTTCCGTTCAGCGTTGCTCTTAGGGAGCCCATGTTAGAGCTTTGGAGGAAGCCTGTGTCGTCGCCTGCTGTGAATAGATCTGTAGCACGAAGATACAGAGTTGTGCCCGGTGATCCAGATTTTTTACCAAAACATCCTACCCCGGGGAGTCTGGTGGTTCAGGCCTCTTGCTCTACATGGTCTGCTCCAGGCTCCTTCCCTGTGATTCCATCAGACTTTCTCGTCTTGCAGCATGGCTCTCAAGGCTGCAAATGCTAACTGTGTTCAGGGTAGATATGTACACACCCTGATGGACTCCACGAAGGCTATGGTTCCTGACCTGCTGGAGGATTTACAGAGACCATTTGGTGAACTCCTATCTGATGCGCAGGCTGCGGCAAAACAAATAATCCAGTCTGGTCTGGATTCCATGGACCTGGTGGCCAGAGCAATGGGTACGTCTATTGCTACCAGGAGGCACTCTTGGTTGAGGTCCTCTGGGTTTTCTTCGGATGTACAGACCACTTTATTGGATTTGCCCTTTGATGGGGAAAAGCTGTTTGGTTATAAAGCGGACTCTGCACTAGAGCGCTTTAAAGATAGTCAGGCCACGGTGAAGTCTTTGGGTCTGCAAGCCTCTTCTGTTACCCCTTTCAGGTCCTTTCGGAGGGTTAGGGGGTTTGGGCGTGGAGTCGTTTACCGTGGGAGACCCCAGTCCACGGTCCAGCAGCCTACCAGCCTACCAGCCTCCCATATCGATCCTTTAGAGGGCGGGGGAGGGTTAGGACAAGAGGGGCCACTCAGCAGCACCATGCATCATCCTCTTCCTATGGAGGACAATAGCAAGGGAAGCAGCCCTAGTTTTCTCCCCTTTATCAACCATACTTCTCCTGTAGGGGGAAGATTACGTCTTTTTCTCCACGAGTGGAAGTTTGTTACATCAGACTCATGGGTTCTAAACATTGTGAAAAAAGGATATGCTCTCCCTTTTCAGGAGTTTCCTCCTCCCATCCCTCCCCGTCCCTCGTTTTGCTCAGAAGACCATCTCCTGTTGTTGCAGCAGGAGGTTCAGATCCTATTGTCAAAAGGTGTGGTGGTGTTGGTTCCAGAGCAGGAAAGGGGTCAGGGTTGTTATTCAAGATACTTTCAGATCCCCAAGAAGGACGGTTGTTTGAGACCCATTCTAGACCTGAGGATTTTTAATTTGTTCCTCAAACAGGAAAAATTGAAGATGCAGACTCTGGCACGGGAAGTTCTGGCCTTGAACAGAGAGGATTGGATGGTGTCTGTCGACTTGCAGGATGCTTACTTTCATATCCTATACTCAAGTCACACAGGAAGTATCTCCGGTTTGTGGTGGGGTCGCAAAACTACCAGTTTGTGGTCCTTCCGTTTGGTCTTACTTCAGCACCTCGAGTCTTCACAAAGGTGATGGCAGTGGTGGCTCAAAAGGAAAGAGATATCGGTATTCCTTTATCTGGACCATTGGTTGATCAAAGCCTTGTCTCCAGAGCTTGTGTTGCATCACTTGCAGATGACAACTCAGTTGTTCAGTCTGGGTTTTTTCGATAAATGTACCCAAATCTCACCTGGAGCCCTCTCAACGCCCCCTGTTCATAGGGGCAGTACTGGATACAACATTGAATCAGGCCTATCCTCCGCCTCAGCAGATTCAGGACATTCAGGCGTTGATTCCAATGTTTCAAACTGGAGCGGTTGTTCATGTCCTCAAGGTCTTACGCCTGCTCGGTCTGTTCACTTCTTGCATTCTGTTGGTCACTCATGCACGTTGGCACATGAGGGCTCTTCAATGGTGCCTCCGCAGGCAGTGGTTTCAGCACAAAGGGGCTCTCGAGGAGTCGATACGATCTCCAGAGACGCTGCAGCGGAGTTACGTTGGTGGGCTGTGGACGGCAACCTTTCTCAAGGAAGGCCGTTTTCACTGCCGCCTCCGGTGGCCACAGTCATGACGGATGCTTCCACTCTAGGGTGGGGAGCTCATCTGCGGGACATGGAGACCAAGGGTTGTTGGTCTCCAGTGGAACAGATTTTTCATATAAATCTGTTAGAATTGCGGGCGATACGTTTAGCTCTCAAGGCCTTCCTCCCCTCCCTTCGCGGTCAGTCAGTTCAGGTCCTGACGGACAACACTACCGCAATGTGGTATATAAACAAGCAGGGAGGAGTAGGGTCGTATCTTCTCTGCAGAGAAGCTCTGCCTCTCTGGTCCTGGCTTCAGGACGATTGGATTTTCTTGATAGCAAATCATCTGGCCGGGGTGCTCAACGTGCGTGCAGACTCTCTCAGTCGACTTCTTTCGACCGATCACGAATGGCGTCTCCATCCGGATCTGGTCCTGCACATCTTTCAGATGTGGGGATCTCCAGTGATAGATCTGTTTGCCACTCGGGAGAACACGCACTGCCCGTCATTCTGCAGCCTCCAGTGTCTGGTGCAAGTAGCTTTGGGGGATGCGCTTTAGATCTCTTGGTGCAACCAGTTCCATTTCCCCCCCATACCCTTGATTCCTCGGGTTCTGAGGAAGATTCGCCAAGATCGGGCTCAGGTAATTTTAATAGCCTGGGATTGGCCAAGAAGGGCGTGGTACATGGACCTTTTCCAACTCTTGCTGTGCCCTCCGCTCCGTCTCCCTCTCAGGGCAGACCTCTTCTCGCAGTCGGAGGGGCAGGTTCTACACCCCCACCTCCAGAGCCTGCACCTTCATGCATGGAGATTGAACGGGGCAACCTGAGTTCCTTTTCTCTCCCACCAGATGTAGTGGATGTTATTTTATGGGCCACGCAACACTCCACTAAGACCGTTTATGCCATTAGGTGGGCAAAATTTGTGGCTTGGTGTGGAGGAAGACAAATTGATCCTTTGAAGGCCCACCTCTCTGATATTTTATTATTTGCTTTAGATTTAGCAAAGAAGGGTTGTGCAGTGGCTACGGTTAAGGGTTATTTAGCTGCTCTGTCAGCCTTTCTTTGCCTCCCGGATCAGCCCTCATTGTTTAAATCACCTATTGTGATTAGGTTTCTGAAGGGTTTAGTTAATAGGTTTCCTCCCACTCCTTTTCATGTGCCTAAAAAGACATGGGGTCTCTTTTGGAACACATGGTTAAGTTGTTCTCAGGAGCTAAAAACAGGATGAAGAAAAATGGCAAAGAATGGCGTAAAGCAACATTAAAACTCGCACATGCCTGGCCCGAAGAGGGCACCATTGGCATTACAATGGTAGAACACATGGCCGCCTTCCTACAGAGAAAATTCAAAGAAAGTAAACTAGAGAAAAGGAAGACCACACTAGTCCTATGGAAGGTCTTTTGCGAAACAAATATGAGAGAATCAAAGCTAAAGTCTCAGACTACCCCTTGGGCTCCTCCACCTCTCTACCAATATGTGCAATTAAGTTTAGATAGTGCAAAGGTATGGGGCATGTACCTGATGCAAACTGGCACACTGCACTCACTACTCACTTCTTCATACCCCCCTGCTGTGGGATGTACAGACCCTGAGTATAGCCCACCATCAGAGGTTTCTTCTAAGCATGGAGAATATGTTTGTATATATCTCCATGTCCTAGAATGGCTAGTACACCGCAGGAGATGTTGGGTGGGGACAGTACTAGATATGTAGGGAGGATAGGGATGATAAATGCCACATTTATACTTCATTTACAGGATGAGATGTCCCCCACTAGGAAAGATGGGGTTGCACTTAACAGACGGTCAAAGGACACACAGAGAATGGGTAGTGCTAGAAAACAGGAAGATTTTCTGAAGAAATCAAGTAAAAATGAGACAAGAAGGGTAACTTTAACACCAGAATATCCTTCCACAGGGTGCTGGAGGTTTATACACCCAGGAGCAGAGAAGATTAGTGTAGGCAAGTGGGTCGAAATGCAGGAGAATGGACAGGCAGGCGCAAGAAAGATTCAGTAAAGGGGAGATGGGCCCCTGGAACAGTGGAGGGCCACAAATAGGCTACATATGAGTGAACAAAGAGGACCAGAGGACATAGGGGGTCATTCCGACCCTGGCGGGACGGGGACCACGGAAGCACCGCCAACAGGCTGGCGGTGCTTCCCAGCCCATTCTGACCGCGGCGGTAAAGCCGCGGTCAGAAAAGGGGATCCAGCGGTTTCCCGCCAGATTTCCCCTGCATGGGCTGAATGCAGCGCCGCCATGGAGATTCCGACCCCCTTCCCGCCATCCTGTTTCTGGCGGTTTTTACCGCTAGGAACAGGATGGCGGGAACGGGTGACGTGGGGCCCCCTAACAGGGCCCCATAAAGATTTTCACTGTCTGCTTAGCAGACAGTGAAAATCGCGACGGGTGCAACTGCACCCGTTGCACCCCTGCAACTCCGCCGGCTCCATTTGGAGCCGGCTTCCTTGTTGCAGGGCCTTTCCCGCTGGGCCGGCGGGCGCTCTTTTGTCGGTCGCCCGCCGGCCCAGCGGGAAAGCCAGAATGGCATCTGCGGTCTTCTGACCGCGGAGCGCACATTTGGCGGTTCCCGCCAGGCGGGCGGGGCCAGGGTCAGAATGACCCTCATAGTCCTTACACATAGCATCCTAGGAGAAGAAGGTATGGGATCAGAAGAATCCTACGCAGGACCAGAGGAGGCATTAGATGGCATCACTGAACCAATAAACAAAATGTCTCTTCTTGAAGAATGTCACAGTATGCGTGTGTGGGAGAATTAAGCAATATGGAAGAACAAGCCTTACAAAGAGGGCAACGGGAATTGTGGAGATTAGCATTCAATGGTCTGCATGCATGTCCATATGGTAGAAAGGGAACATTTGGCATAGAAGGAAAGATGACACTGAGGAAAGATCTGGCACATGTACTCCTTGTATGTCCAGGCAATGATCTGACGCCCAATGAAATAGTAGCTCAAGATGAGAATAATTGGCTTAATGTTGTCCCTTTTACTGACAACCAAGCGGGTTGGACAAAGAGATTGACATCACAGATGACACCATGGCCACAAGAGGGTTTCTTTGAGCCCCTGAGATATGGCAAATGCAGAAATGTGCATTTCTCAGGGCATAGGGGATCCTTACATGGACTATCTTTATATGCAAGAAAGTCTTCGAATGTGGCAGAGGTATGTTGGTAAGTATGACTCTCGTCACCCTACTGGCCATATAACTACAGTCTTGACACAATTGCCCTTGATATTTAAAGGCCCATGGCTGCAGATGGATAAAGAAAATCTTAAAAAACAGTTGCCCAGGCTCATTGAAGGGGCTGGGAAATGGATAGCAGATTTAGAAAAACAACTCTTGCAATAAGGGACAGTAAAAGTTTACTAAGTTCCCATATAGGAACTGAGACAGACACACTATTCACAAAGGCAGGAGTAAAGGATGTGATACTGACCAACTCAAAATGTGATGGGGCACCCTTTAACAGAGTAAGGGGAATTGTTTGGAGGCAATAGAGAACAATGTATCCAGACAGGCCAGCCATTGGGTCTCATGACACAGACAATGCAGCCAAATGAGGATCCAGACCAATTCCTCAGCAGGATGAAGGAAAAATGGACACAAGAAGTATCGGAGAGTTGGGACGTGACCGGACAGAATGCAATACTGTTTTATAACATAGTGAAAAAGGGTCTATCAGCTGAAGTGCAGGACAAGGTAGAAAATATAGTGACCTTAGATGACAAACCATGGATAGAGAAAAAGGCACATATAAAACATTTCTGTAAGAAGAGACAGGAAAAGGAAAAAAGTTAGAAAGACAAATTAGAGAAAGTAGCAGCTAAATTGGTCCAGAAGAAGCTGACCAAGAAAACAGAGGAAGGAATTGCCACTGCCAGCACCCAGATAGCTGTAGTGTCCCTGGATATGCGGTCTCTGGGCACCCCAATGTCACTCAGCCAGTGTGCCCAGAGAGGCAATAACAGTAGTAATGGAAGAAGAGGGCATGGAAGGTTTTGGGGAAATAGAGTAAGCACATTTCAGAGTGGACACACATGCCACTATTGCAAGATGCTAGGACATTTCATTAGAGATTGTAGGTTCAAAAACGAAGATGAACTTAACAACCAGACAAGGTCAACATATGGCCAACAAATGGAACCACCTGGTGATATTGTGGCACAACCTGCCATGAATTCCCAGGTGATATACCTCCCACAACCCCAAATGCAATTGCTGCCTCAGTCACACATACCAACCCAGCAGTTACAGCAACCCGTACCCCAAATGCAGTATAGGCCACAACAGACAGTGCAGCCCACCTTGCAGGACCAGAACTCACAAGAATGGGTGACTGTCAGGGGAGGGAACCCGTTACCCAGCAAAATTACATGGGAGGATATGCCCAGTGAAGGTGTCCAAGGAGAAGTCTCATGTGTTCACTCTTATCGGTAACCCACAGGCCAGACGAGGAACCCACTGTGACGGTAGCCATACATGACACGGAGTACACCTTTCTCATCGACACTGTGGCCACTAGGTCCCGTATCCGTGAGAGGGGGCTCCCATTGTCAAATTCATCAATGGACAAAAAGCGTTCTCCGAGGCTGTGATGAGGGTTCCTTTCACTAAACCTGTGGAGCTGGAAATAGGGGGAAGGTATGTTGACAGTTGTCTCCTATTCTCCCCAAATGCCCCAGTCAACATGCTAGGACATGATCTCATTGCAAAGTTAAACATGACTATTCACTATGAAGAGGATGGATCTATGATATGTTCTACACCATGAGTATCGCATACACGCATCATGACTATGGCCACACACCTATTAGGCTGTGACCAGTTTAGGGCTACACCCACAGACCTTTTAACCTTCATTAGAGCAGTGTGCACTATCATGGCACAAACACTGGAATTGACAGGGACATTAGTTGAATTAACTAAGAACTTTCTCTTCCGATGGTATGGCCCACTATTCTGAAGCATTAGATCAAGAACTCTGGAAGTGTCTCCACCTATGGGACACTGATGGCAAGTGACCACACTGATGCAATGTGGGCATGTGTCATATTTTACGATCCCAGCATACAGATAGGAGACATATCAAATGACCAGTTGTTTGTAGATTACCCCAGAAGGATAGAGATTGTTTTCCAAGACAGCATACCCCTAACCACCAGACTGGAGGCAAGGCCTGTGGTACCAAGACACTTCTCCAGCCCTATCAAAGACAATGACCTTGCGCAGGTACCCTCTAATTAGTAGTCAAAAGACACCCATGATGTAGGCCTCATCCGCATAGCCGTACCAGTTAGAATAACCCTGAAGGAAGGAACAATACTGCCAAGAGTGAGAGAATACCCTCTATCCAAAAAAGCTGAGGAGGTCATTACGCCTGTTATACAGGCACTAGTGGAGCAGGGAGTCATATTTCCAGGTGTATGCCCCAGCAACACCCCAATTTACTATGTCAAGAAGACCAAGGGCAATTTGTGGTATATGATTCAAGACCTGCGCCCCCTTAATGACATAGTAATACCAGAATTCCCTGTAGTGCCCGACCCTTCTGTCATCCTCACCAGTGTACCCCAAGATGCTTTTCAGTCATAGATTTAAAGAATGCATTCTTTAGCAATCCCTTGCATCCAAATGGTCCCTATTGGACTGCATATACCTAATGCGGTTCTCAGTACCCGCATTCTTAATAACTTCAAGGGTATTATGAGTCCTCTAGCGTCTTTAATTGGACCATCAAGAATATTACCTCACCAATTTTCAGAGTGACAGCACAGTGTTGCAGTATGTTGATGACCTACTGATCTGTAGTCTGACAGAAGAGCAGTGTAGAAAAGGCACTGTGTCCCTGTTGTGCACCCTTGCTCAAGGAGAATACAAGGTGGACAGGGACAAATTACAGTAGTGTCAGAAAGAAGTACAGTACTTGGGACAACTGCTGTCAGCCTCTGACCGTTGAGTTACACCCAAAAGAGTAGCATCCATCCGACAGATGACAGATGACAGAGCCTGAAACAGTGAAAGCAATGCAGACATTCCTGGGCTTATGTAACCATGTGAGACAATGTTTTTTTGATTAACCTACTTTAAAATCCCCACTGCTTGCATCTATCAAACAGGCTAAAACACAGAAAGACAGGATGACATGGACTAAAGAGATGAAATAAACATTTAGCAAGTTAAAAACAGAGATAATTAATGCACCAGTGTTAGGAACACAAGTCTACAATAAAGAGTTTTTCCATTTTTGCCACCGTAATGACCAGGTAATGACAGCTGTCCTCACCTAAAAGTATCCTCTAGGCTACAAGCCAATTGCGTATTTTAGTGGCCTACTTGATTCTGTCATGTAAGACCATCACCTTTGTGAACAAGCATTAGCTATAGCAGCCTTTGCAGTCGAGAAAAGTGCCCCCATTGTTATGTGTGCACCTTTGACACTGTACGCTGAACATGCAGTGTTTGCAATAATTCAGGAAGCTAAGACAACATTGAAAACACCAAGAGTATCAGGCTATGAAATAATATTATCATTGCCATCCCTGAAGGTAGTTAAATGTCACTCAGTCAACCCTGCTACCTTCTTTGCACATTCTATTTCGGAATCAGATAATGATGTCCATGACTGCGCCACATATACTCGATAAGAGTGTAGCCAAGCAATTGAAGATCCCATTCCGGGTAGCACTGTATATTTTGTGGATGGGTTTCTCACAATAGAGTAAGGAGTAAGACATACAGGTGCTGCAGTGGTTAGAGAATGCAGCTTGATTCTTCAGATACACTACAGATAACAGAACAGATAACTTTGCCACCTCATTATTCAGCCCAGGCTCCTGCAATTAGTAGCGACCCTCAAACAAGGGGAAGGAGAAATAATAACAGTATACTTTGATTCAGCCTATGTTACCATGACAGTGCACTCTAACATGATGCGGTGGAGCAGATGCAGATTCCTTATGACAGATGGAAGTCCTGTCATGCAACGTCATCTTTTAGAAGATTTGATACAAGCCTTAACACTACCACATTGAAGAGGGGAAGTGAGCAGCCCACACTAGTGTTCAGGATTTTGTATCCTGCAGAAACGCCTTGGCTGATTGGGCAACCAAAGGTGTAGCAAAATGCCGCCTTAGCGACAACCACACCACGGTTTTGGTAGCTAGTGAAACATCAACACCAATGGACCCTTTGGATGCATCAGTACATTATACTGAGACAGCTTACCTGCACCTTAGAGAGAAAAGAAAGTGCCCCAGGGCATGAGAAACTTTTGTGGGAAGCCAGAGGATGCACACAGACAGGAACAGATTTAATATATAGACAGATATCAACAGGAAAGCCTGCCATGCCCCTAGCATTGTTACTGACAGCTCTAAACCAGTTACATCTTCCTTCACATACTGGCAGAGACAACATGTCCCTCCAAATACGGCAGAATTTGTTTGTCCCCAACCCACATGAGATGGTTACAATACCTACACACCTGTAGGGTGTGCCAGCAGTATTTTCCAAGTCCTGTCATTAAGGTAATAGCTTCCACAATACCCCGACCACAAAGACCTTTTAAGGAACTGCACATTGACTACATTGATATGATTGACAGATGCAATATTTATTGCCACCTTATAATTGTAGTCTGCCCATTCTCAAGATGGATCGAAGCAGGACCTTGTGTTCACTGTGATGCAAAGTCTGCTACTAATTTTCTGATCTACGAGGTAATACCCGGGTGGGGTGTTCCTGAAGAAATCAGATCCGACAATGGCACCCGCTTTGGCAATAATATCTTCTTCCATCTCACCACCTTGTTGGAAATAATACACAAACTATCCTCAGCTTATCACCCCCAAGGCAGTGCTATCGTGGAGCACCTTAATGGCCTCCTCAAGAATAAAATAAGTAAACTATGTGTGACACTGAAAAAGAAATAGCTATGCTTCCTCCTCCTTGCACTGTTTGCCTTGAGAAACACCCCAGGATCAGATCACCATTTGACTCCTAATCAAATCGTGACAGGCAGAACAGTGAGCACATTTGTGCCATTAACTAGGTATAAGTTGGAGACTGAGAGTTCACCTGAAGTTTTACAAACTGAAATGAATGTATATATATGTTTGAGTTAACAAAGATTGCAAAGTTCTTTTCTAACCAGGTCACACGTACAACCAACATGCACGCCCACACACCTCCTGTAGATGATTAACAGACTCCATTGACATTGGGAGCCTTAGTTTACATGTGAAATGTTGGGCACAAGTGGAAAGATAGCAGATTTAATGGACCCTTCCCTGTGACTGAAAGCACAATTACAGTGGTGAAAGTCCAAAGCCACAAACCATGGCTCCATTTGACAGATATCCACCTATCCCAGACCATGCCAACCATTCCTTCAGCCATGAGCAGGAATAAGAGGGAGGAGAACAGCAGAAGAAACCGGAGTAAAGCCTCCCTCTATCGTTCTAAATGATAGACAATACTTCTTTCAAGTTATATCTTTTTTGTTTGCTTTTCATTCTTTGTGCACTAATACTGCTATTCTTAGCCCTAGTGCACTTTTATTCCTTTGATCCTACATCAACTATTACACGCATGCGCAGAACTGTTGATAATGATACTGACCATCACCCTCTCCATGCTGCTTTATTTGAGAATATGTGGTACCAGCACATGCGTTGTATAGGCACATCCACATCCAATATCAGCTGTTATGTATGTTCCCTCATCCCCATGCTGCTGCAGTAGACAGACTGCATCTCCGTAAAGAGGTATCCCCAAATATTACACACTGTCTCCTTTATCTCATTTTGTGCAGAATAAAGGCCCGGCTATAATCAATTCATATTAGTCAACTGCACAAGTTAATATAACTAGTGTTGACACTACCCCTGAAGTCCTACAAATCCTGACAGAAAAAGAAGAGATAATGAAAGAGATATCAAGAATGAAAAAGGCAGGGCAACAGAGGGCTCACATAGAGTGGGGAAAATTGGGAATTACACTGAAGCACTTTGGAAGGTCTTACCCATCGTCCTAATATAGTAACTATTTAGCTACCCTCTACCCCCTGATTGTGCGAGCAGACCAGGTCTTGACATCACGGGATCAGTATTTGCCCATGACAAATGGCACACTAGACCCAAGTTCACATGTCAAGCAATAACGTTATGGGATGGTTCCAGGGCAAATGGTCAGCGGGGATTTGATAATATAATAGGCCAGTGTAAAAAAATATAGGATGCAAACATACAGAGATATACATGGAATTTCCACAGACCCTAGAATAGCAATGAAAATAATACAGTTTTCTCTTTGTTTCAGAGGAAATGGGACAGTAAGGGTGGGGAGTAACCTCAACTGCAAGATCACCACATACATAGCCCATATGCAGGGCGGCACCTGCAGCCTGATGGATCACAATTGGATATGTGGGGCCCTGCTCCACATGCAACTATCACCGAATTGGAATGGCCTCTGCTTCCTCGTGACTTTATTAACCCCCTGATGATACCAGGTGGGAACATCTCCCAGTTACAGGATCATCCGATGTGCGTTCCAAAAACCTTCCTTGATCAGTACCAGACAAAAGAACTGCAGAATACTATGATACTACATTTTCGGATGAAGTCCCACAGGAAAAAAGAGTATTCAATGATGCCCAGCTCTTGTTTGGGAGCATTCTATCATTTGGTCAGGCAAAAGCAACTGCCCGCTGGCTCCAAGTGATGGGCTGGGAGTTAATGAAGACAATCAGTGCAACTGAGGATGGATTCAGTGCTATCAAAGAAGAACTCCAAGCCCTTAGGCTGATGGTAATGCAGCACAGATATGTATTAGACTTAAAGATGGCCATGGAAGAAGGGGTGTGTAATAAGATCGGGTTGGTCTTCTGTACTTATGCTTATGTGCCAGCCAATGAGGTGGACAATGGGACATTGACTGAGGCCATTCAGACATTGCATGACCTACATAAGAAAATGGTCAATGAAGGGGGTGCCCCTGAAGGGTGGTTCGAAGGCTGGTTTGAATGAGTGCCGCCCTAGGAGTTGGGGCTGTATAAGGCCTTGTTGCCTTTTATAGTTATATTGCTCTTGACATGTCTTATTTTTCAGGAAATCATAGCATGTTGTGAAAGGATTACAGCTAAAATGTTAGGAGCCTTTTTGGTTACGAAAACCGATATGAATGGCAGGGGATAGAAACGTGAGCATAAGGTGATCCCCCTAGTAGATGAGAAGGTGAGAAAGATTGATGAAGAATCAGAGGTGGGACTGATGTAGGGAAATAATAGCAATATATATTAAAGACATATACACAAATATTACAAGCCCAAACCCCAATACAAACATTTCAGGTGAGGGATAGTTTTAAAACCTATGTGAGTAGTGAGCCAGCCTAAGCCTAAAAATGGATGTGCTGAAAAAGGTAACTGTGGGTTCTGCAGAATTATAAAGGTCATAGTGTGCATTAGTTTTAAGAAACACAACAAGAGATTTGACAGCAGAAAAAGGTTTTGCATCATCATTGAGCACAGGGTGTAAACAAGGGTAAATTCTGCCTTAGTGCAAGCCTGTTGAGAATATGTTAAAGTCAGGGCTGGGCACAATGGCGTCAAACAAGAGATATGCACTCACTAAACAGAAAACCAAAAATGTTTTTCTATTTTATCTCACCCTTATTCTAAGAATTACAAAAAAATCCACAAGAAGGGGTTTCTGCTAAACATGAACAAGTCCGTAATTCTTGGAAACACTTACGTAGGTGGACAATATCTTATCTGCCCAGCTTGCTAATTACATCATACAGGAATTTGTAACTTGTTTTTTGTGGCTTTTACAGTATATATACCTCTGCTTGTAATCCAGAACTTTGAACTTCAGACTTTGGTCTCTTTTTGAGACTGGCCGATTTTTCCACTTGATCAATTGTTTAAAACAATATTATTGTGTAAAATTGTTCTGTCTTACTCTATTGATATTTTTTCCTCCAACAGGAAAAAAGTACTGAACAAGCATTTCACAGCAAGTCTGATTCTAATTCAGTGTGCATGCTAAATTCTAAAAAAAAAAACCTTTGTTTCTACCTACATCTACGGGCTGGACTCAAACCAGCCGCATCATCATACTACAAAAATAATATGGTACTTGTTTTTTTTTTGGGGTAGAACTGAAACCAGCTCGTCAAAAACTTATATTGGCAGTCTGTATTTAACACATATTGCTATGTTAGTGAGCTATTAGAAGAGCTTGTAATAAATCTCAGTGAGTGCACCTGTAATTGTGAGCAACCTACTGGTATGAATCACTACTAGCAAGGCAAAACCAGCTTTGTAGCCTGATGAGATGGATACACTAAGTACCACTGAGATGGGTCATTGTATACCCACCAACTCACCCTCATACAGTGGACATCACTCTCTTTTCAGCAATATTTACCTCCTAAAAAGTAACGTTTCTCTGTAGACCACTAACTACTCTGCATCACATTCTTACAGAGGGTTAATGTGCATTCAAGTCAATGAAATCACCCTCTTTAATGTGTGACTTAATCCGTTGGGGAAGTGACTGGTATTTAATATACTTGACAAGTCAACTGATTTAGTCAGAAGCTATAGATTTTCAACAGCACAATAGAGTTTAGTTACTAAAGAACCAACCTACTAGTTCAGATGAAGGGGAGGATTCATCCAATTAAGAAGTTAGAGTCAGCTGTCTGAGCAGATTGAAAATTGCCAGCGGCCATCCAGCCATACAAACAAACACACTTTTGTTTTAATTGAGTGTGGCAGCAGTTACAGGAGCTACAAACGTGTTACAATACACTGCACAAGTTTGATTGCTGGGGAAGAATTATGTTCACCATTTTACTGCATGGCACTAGAAGAGACTTACCACTTAAAAGCAGCTTTTTCTGAAGTTTTACAAACCCCAATCTATGTATCCATCATTTACCACTCTTGAATGTCATGCCCCTTCTATTAAAGAGAAGGGTTGTCAGAGGGACATTTCAGTAGACCTGTAATCTTTTTTATGCAGGTAACCTGTGACAAGGGTCTTTGTATAAGTGTCCTACCTGATTTTATCAAAGTTTCTCTTGAACAGTGGTAGACTCTGTGAGGTGACTGAGGTCAGCTCAAAATGCAACTACCTTGCTTGAAACTCATACCAGAAAGTAGAAACAGATTTGGTTGTTCATCTTGCCTGACCTAAATGGTTCCACCAAGTCAGTGTGGGACCTGGCCTGATCAACAGCAACGCAAAGGAAAGGCTTCAAAAGGCAAAGACAGGCTGCATCCCTCTTTTAGCGAAGGTGGGCTGCCTGCCTGTTTGCATACTGTGCTTTGTGTTAATCGGGAACAATTGCATGAGTTGCAGTACACAGCATGTGGAAGACAGCTTTACATGAAACAGGTTGGTACAGAGAAATGACACGTTGAAAAGAAAACGCACTCTGAACTAACTGCCTCCCTGCCCCCAAAAGTTTGGGATTATCTTTGAACGCAGCTGGAATGCTGGTTTGAGGGAACGCTCACCAGCACTGTATATGAGTTTTCTCCTCCAGTATGTTGACCATCTCCACATAGGAGATCTGTACACATTTTTAGAGTGTGACGATGAACAGGAGGCAGAATTCTTAGAAATAACTATACCCAGCAAACTGAAGAAGAAACTATGCTGCTGCAGAAGAATACACACCCAGAGTTAAACTGTTTTGTGTGGAGAGCACCTTCCTTGTTCAGCTAGAAACTCGGTCTATATATACAAAACATTTTTGGACGTGGCCATTTGTGACCGCAAAAAGCATTTTTATTCTATAAAAGCCAAACTTCGATTTGGTAACTTTGTACTGAAACATGCAGTTCAGACACTTGTTACCGAATCACAATTTGGGTTCAATATAAGGTATTTGGAAGTGGCGTGTTTAGGGTGTACCCTCCAAATACCAGTTTGCAATGGTACATATTGATGTTTTGTAACCGAATTACGGGGTCATAAAACACTTTTTTACCAACTTCTTACTTAGGTAGTGGTAACCATTCATAAATGGAAAGGGGTCCCCATAGGAAGTTTTCCCTTTCAAGAATTTAAAAAATAAAAAAATTTAAGAGCAGGCAGTGGTGCCACGGACCTCTGCCTACTCTTAAAAAATGAAACTTAAAAGTTTTATTTTTCTTTTGAAATTATCCCATTTTGCTTTTAGCACCATACTGCAAAGATGCACTACTTTATTCGATTTTTTATTGCAGTCAGTGCTGTTTTGAGGCAGCAAAAGTCAATACATTGTCAATATATGACATGCTTATTTGCTTCCACAAAACTACTTTAATCGTTGCAGAAAAGGAAAAGTAGGAAAATACAGTGTTACTGTATGTAAAATTGTACTACACATCACTGATGTGCAAATAGTCAATTCACTGGCATCTAGCAGCCGCCGCACCTCAGAGTTCTTCTTGTTCTTTCCCTCTTTAGAAGCAGTCTTCTACTACTGCAATTGTGTCTTGTTTTTCAGAACTACGTGACAAAAATTGCATCAAAGGAAAGTAAATACATGTTACTAGTCCTGCAGGTCGAGTAGCTTGAATAATCTACTTTACCAAACTGTAATGTACTTGACCTGGAAATGGGCCCCAAAGTGTGTGACCCTAGGCAAATATTGTATTTTACAGTCATCTTTTCTCTACATTCTCACATATGAGTGCACCTTCAAATATGTGAGTTCAGCATTTCTGCTGTAAAAAAAATCCTCTTTTGTTTGATTAAATACACTAAATGTTTGCTCTATGTATAATAAATCTAGCCCACTTATAGGGTACACATGATCCATGCAGGTCTTGCCTCTTAGTTTACAGACAGCTTTGCCATCAGGGCAGGAGTGTTTCTCAGTTTGAACACTCACTTTTAATAAATATATTACTAAAGCATGATGTGGTAGCGCACCGTCATTTACAGACAGTACATTTCCAAGAAATGTCCAAAAACCTTCACACTAACCTGCAGACTTACTGATAAAAATATATAGTGTATTAACAATAATCTGTGAAAATTGAGTTTCAGAAAACATTTATCATTTGCACATCACCAAGTAAAGTGTTCGGACTTTTTTCATCCTATTAAAATATTTTTTTCATCACACAGAAGTACAAAATATGATCTTTCACAGCTACTGAAATATATTTTGAAATGTTTGTAAAGTAGTTATATAAATGTTGTGTGTCAGAAACAAACCTGATACCAACAGCCTTTCATTTCACATAGGTCAGACTGTTCACTTTACAAAAGCCTGAAACTCTGCAGTCACAAGGAAAAGTATTTGCATTGCAAAAATACAAACTGACTTTTGACCTCTGTCTCTGAACACAAAGCGAATGTGACAGGAATAAAATGTAAAGGCATCTTAATTGCTAATTCAGTTTCTGACTGAACAGAACACCTATTCTTTGTCCACCCAGCAGAAGGGGTGGGTTGAATCTAAAAATAGCTTGATCTCATAAAATAAAACTCGCCATAGCGAGTGGTCAAGTAGTTTTTTTGAGCCCTGAATGAGAACAAGTGAGATATTCTCTGGTAACCATGGAAACCAGGTGTGAGTACAGCTGGAGTACAGCTGTTTACACCCCCGCCTTGAGGCAGTACTTTTACTTTTATACCATGTAAATAATGAGAGGTTGAGACAGTGCACCTGGTTTATTGGCTGTGCTTTTATTTACGTATTTATTTATTTTGATTGCTACACATCAAAAGAGTAAGGAACACCCTAGCCTGAAAGGTGGTTTAATGTCTATAGAGCGGGACACATCTGAAATGATGAGAAGTAGGATATCAGGCTGCTTTAAGGAGGGGAACGCAAAAAAAAGACTTTAGATGTGCTAGTCCAACCCTAAAATGGAATTATTAATAAAACATTTTTTTTTGCTTTTTGCCGACACTGCTATGGCCACCTTGCTTTGTTTGTCTGTCTCTGTCTCTATCTATCTATCTATCTATCTATCTATCTATCTATCTATCTATCTATCTATCTATCTATCTATCTATCTATCTATCTATCTATCTATTTGTCTGTCTATCCCCTATATGTCTAAGTAATCTGGTTAACAGTGGCTGCCTTCACTGTTGATCTGCCTGCAGTCAGGCCAGCCAGACCTAGCTGTCCGTTCGGTCCATCCTCGGTGTCAGCATATGCGCGTAGCAGTAACTTGTGTTATTCAAGTCTTACTTGAGAACAGGAACCAAGGTCAAAAGCACATTGTTGTCTGGCTATGTCGTCTGTGCATCCAGGTGCAGCTCCTGAGAACCCGTCTGGATACATCAGTACGGCCAGCCATAAAGAGCCAAAGCCACTTCATTGATCTTTTTGTGTCACACCCCTACAATGACTCTGGCAACCTGTATAGGATAGAGTAGTGGACAAGACCAGGGCAAGCTGGCTGCAGCATGGCAGTCACAGCGCAGGGTAGCTTGAACAAAGAACTGGCCTTTTTTGAGTAAGGTGGACTTCGAAGCAGTACAGGGCCCAGCAGGTACATATTCTTAACCCTATCCCTAAATACAAAGTCACCACGGAGCCAACATTTCTGGCAGAGAAGAAGAATCTTGTACACCATTCTCAACATAAGCCTACCTGCCACATCTCAGCCGAAAGTCATTTTATGGTTGATCCTACTAAAAGTCAATTACTGAATGTTTTTTTGATTGTGTGGAAAAATGATACAAAATTTGTATCTTTTCCCTGTAATTTTATGGTAGGGCAGAGGTTTCTATCATTATCCCTTAACTTGCACTGGCATAATCAATAGATATGGTTTTAATGTGGTAACACATGCAAATAAAAACACACATCAATACTTTTTGACTATGTTATCACAATAAAGCCAGACATGTTGACTTTGTCAACGTGTGTTTTGTAACCTAAGGCTATGTCCCCCTACGGCTTCATAAATTTCCAAAACAGGAGTGT
Source organism: Pleurodeles waltl (assembly GCF_031143425.1). Lineage (NCBI taxonomy): Eukaryota > Metazoa > Chordata > Amphibia > Caudata > Salamandridae > Pleurodeles > Pleurodeles waltl. The sequence continues at coordinate 128,039,442 of NC_090443.1, read as the reverse complement.
CGACATGGTCGTTATCGACGGAAGTGCGGTAGACGGTGATGTTGTACATGGGTGCACTGTCGACGGTAGAAGTGAAGTCGTCGGGCCTGTGTCGATGGCTTCATCGTCGATGAGTTGTCCATGGACTGTAGCGTTGTCGCTGTAGAAACCATGGGATGTAGAGGCAACGAGGATGTGACTACCGTCGACGAGGATGCTGCAGAGGCTGCCGTCGACACAGAAATGGTTACTACCGTAGGTATCATCGCCAAAGCGTGTGCCATCGAAGGTGACATCATAGACAATCTCATCATGAATGGTGCCAACAATGGTTTTTTGAAACTGTGTTTTACCTGTGAAGGCGGCGTTGGGGGCTCAGATTGACACTGCCTCTGTGTTACAAATACAGACAATGTTTTAGATTTTGTATATTTTGTAGAATGCCTCTTGAGAGGGCTTTTAGATTTCATGGAGCTCTCTGAAGACTTTTTGACTGCTTTTTTAGGAGGCCCATCCGAGTTGTCCTCCATATGTGGTTTGACAGGGGTTTTGGTGAGTGACCTAGAAGAGGAGGCACTATCATCCTCCGAAATCGGGTCAGCTCTTGTTTTCAACTTCTGTAGCCACAGAAGAAGACGGCCCTCCCTGTCTTTCAAAGTTTTGGTAGAAAATGTACAACATACCTTGCAGTCTCTAGTTTGATGGTTTGGATAGAGACAGTAGCTGCAGTCATCTTAAGGGTCATCAATATGCAGCCTTTTTTTCATACAGGAAGCACACGGTCTGAATAGCCCCTTTTTTGGTGTCTCTGACATCCTGGACAGTTTGAATCACCTATTTGATTGATGTTGTAGAGTAATTGTCAAAAATTACCTCGGAAAGAATGTCTGTGAGAGAAAACTGAGCAGAGCTTAGTGGAGACTCACTTAGCACAACGTGTGGTGGAAAATCTGAGGGAAGGAAGCTCCTCACAGGAGGGTTCTAGAGGGTGGAGTGATATGATACAGTGCATTCTGAAGTTTGGTCCTTTTGTCTAAAATGACTGTGATATGTTACTAATCTGAACAGCTTATACATGTAATGTACTTCTATGTTAGAGAATTATATTTTTTTTATAACACCGAGGACTACCATCTCAGCAACAGGGAAGGATTCAAGAATGTGAATCTATGAAAGCTTCCAATACTGGAGAACTTCAGTTACAGGTAAGTAACTTATTTCTTCTGTGTGCCTTTACAGGCAATAAGAGGAGTACAAAATGCATTTTTGTTAAATTGACCTTCAAAATGTAAATCTTTATGTTTAAATGGTCCTTCTCACAACCTAAGCATAAATGAGATGCTTTTAATGTAATTTACAAAGAAATACAACCAGGACATCACTACCAATGAAAATATATTATAGAAGATGGCTAAGCAGAAGGTGCAAGGATTAAAGGGCACAATTTAAGAACTGCACCTATTTGTTGTCATTATATAAAGACATCAACAGTCCTCATGGCTTGAACCTTGCCTTAAAATACGCCCTTGACATTCGACTGTGAGCTGCTAGCAGGCTGTTAAAGTGCTGATAGAATCTAAAATCATGAGAGGAGTAAAACTTTAGATTGGCGATTGGTGGAGGGAAGCAAGATCTTAAATGGATGAATATTCAAAGGCAACCTCAAAATCCAGTACAGATCGTATTAAAAAGCATTACGGAGTCAAAACAACGCTCTGTTTTACGGGTGCCTAATTCAGGAGCAGAATGGCTGGGTCCATGACAACATTTCAAGAAGTTCACATAAAATATTCCTAAAACAATTCTAATGGAAACCACTGATATATAACTAGCACTCCTTGATGTATGTGGCACGCTCTTTTCTATTCAGTCTATTAAGAAAGAACATGTATGATCCTTGTAAGAGAGAACATTACTTCACTCATGTTTATTGAATAAATATTGTTATAAGGAAATCAACCATGAATTACGGACTGCCACGAGGGCGTTACAAAATATATGGTCATTTGCCAGTATCACACACAGGGATATATGTTAAATATCAGTCTGCATTCCCAAAGACTCACAGTTACTGTGGACCTTTAGGTCCTATATGTAACAGCATTGAATTTTAGTTAATGGATATAAAGCACCAGTGTGAGCTGATTATCAGGAGATGGATATCTCAGTAGAGTTGGCAGTGCACTTCTTGGGATTACCCCACAACTCATCTTCTATTGGAGAAGGTGGACTCAGTATTTAGGAGCTCTCTGTTTGCAATGTCTTGGGACTATAATATGGCAAGGAATTGGCCAGTAGTGCATGTAGATGACTTATACCAGAAAACCTGGTTAGTCAATGACAGCATTTAGGATTTCAATGTATGACCCATTGGTAGATAAGTCAAACCAGTGGAGTTTGTTAAGATAGTCCCTGGACTTCATGTGGAAGGTGAATGATACTTCTTTGCCTTGAAGGTATTGCAGCTTCTATGTTTGGTTGGATTGCCTAAATACTCCATGGCCATTTTACCTAAAGTTAATTTCTTTTATCACATGATGGATCTGGATAAGAAGGTGCTTCGTTGATAAGGATGACATTCTTTTAAATTTTAATGTGCCAGACTCACCTCAGGTTTTCGGTCATGAACAATGGAGTTTCTTGAGGCTTGTTGCTAATAATTAAAACTTTCATATAGTTCCATTTAGGGATAATTAAGTTTTACCCAAACGTGAACTTGAGCAAGGCAACTCCAAATGTTTTTCATGTGAAAGAAGGAATTTGTGAAGCAAGAATTACCTACGATTAATCTACCCCAAAATACAGTCTTGTCAGCATATGCCTGAAAGTTACTTTCTGCCTACGTAAAATTTCTGCCACTGGGTTCATGTAGATGTTATATCAAAGAGGATATTAGGTGATATACTACAATAGTAACTTTGTTGGTAAATGAAGATAGAGAGTTTCACAGTTTCATGTGTTTGTTATGTTCCTAGGAATTGGTTTCAATCAGTCAAACGATGTGTGGAAAATTCTTGCATATCTTTGTTTGGACTAAATTAGCAGTGAAAAATAAAGTTTGATGACCGGTTTTCAATGCTGAAATATACTTTCACAAATCCTTTTTCAAGTTTGCTAATCCACAAAGCATTTGTTTAAATCTGTTAAGAGATAAGATCTGGAAGAATTATGTTCCTGTGAAATGCATCATTACACATGCCATTGAAGAGGGGAACCTTCACATAGCTCTTTGTATGAAATTACAGAATAGGGTAGCCTTCACACAACTCCATGTATGAAATTATTTTTCTGACCTCAACTCTGGCAAAGACTGCTAACTGTTGAGGGTCACCGTGAGGTTATTAGATTTCCTTTGGCGAAGCTGCCAGGGTCCCCCCCCCCAAAAAAAATAAGGAGTGATGAAAGAATCACAGCAAAGAACTGATGAGGAAGAAGCAGTTACAGGTCCACTCCCAGACGCTCAATCTCATCAAGGAAGAAGGTCATGTCACCCTCTGTCAGCTCTGGGTTAATCACAATCTGGCGAAAGAAATTGACATTATCACCATTGGGCTGATAGCCAACCATCATGGACCCTTTTCTCACCATCCGTTCCTTGATAGTGGGAGCAACCTGCACAGGAGAAGAAAGGGATATTACGAACTTTCCTATGGACTGGAAAACAAACATTCATATATCAAAACAGTCTGTTTAAGTATCATCCACTAGCTGAGCTGGTCAACTTGTAACATATGTTAATGGATGCTGAACCGAAAAGACAGGGATATAAACATCCATAAAACAAATTATTTACACAGCAATGACTCGTGTGCAACTAATCACTTTCAGAGGAAGTGATGTAAGTAAAGCTGCACTACCACTATCAGATGATTTTTTTTCCATTCAGAGTGATTTAACCACTCATAGTGATCTAACCAATTATTTGAAGAAATTGTGATGTATCTTGCCATTCACTGAAAAAACGGTGTGACTAACTGTGAATAATTTGTTATATAGCTTTCTTAGTCAATAGTTCTTTGAATTTCTGAGTAAAGTGTAAGTGCACTATTCTCTATGAATGGTTAGTTATATAAACAGCTAATTGTCTAGGACATTAGGTAGATGACGTTTTCAGAGGATATTATGTTCCTAACAATCCAATATGGAAGTCACACAAATAACATTCACTCATCATGTAAGCATGACAAATGAGAACCTTAAAAAATTGACAGAGAAATGTATTAAGGAACCAATCAACTGGTATCCAAAAGTTCAAAAAGACTAACAAAAATGTTCATAATTGTTAATAAATCACTGACATGGTTATTGTTAACCTCTCATCCAGAAGTCTAACTTGTAATATGTTATTCAGAGAGATATGGCATTGATCGTTCACACTGAAACTCATGCAAACAATCAGTCAGCAATGATGTCATATAGTTAATCATTTAAAAAAAGGTATACCATGCAAGTAATTTAAATAACTGATAAACTTAGCCACTAAAGAATCAATAACATTCTTGTTAGAACCAATAACTTGCCTATTTAACAGGCATGGATGTAATTAATCAACCATCTCATAGTAATTTACCTTATTATGTCATGAAGGCAGTCTTAGAAACAATGTCTTGCATGCTCAAAGACAAGTTACCCTAGAAAATCACCAGCTGGTTCTTGAGATCCTTTGCACAATGCCGTGTGGGACCACAACTGCAGGAAGGTCATCAGACTTCTGCCCATGGAGTGCCACAAAACAGATGGATTATAAGACAACTACCTTTACTCATGAGATTTAAGATTGGCTCATTGTGCTAAACGTTACTCAGTAATACACAAATGCTGCAGACCCTAAAAAGTATCATTGGTTGATTCATTTTCCAGTCCTAGAGCGAAACTTAAAAAATAAATTACAGAATCAGGATAAAGGTTAAATAGTTTAATAGAAAATTGGTAAGATGATAAAGAACTCAAGTTGCAGATTTTGTTAAAAAAGGACTGGGCGATGCTTCCTGTGAGACTTTATCAGGTTATTGATTAGGCAGTTCACACATCAACCTAAATTTGTGAGGAACAAAATAAGCAAGAAGATTTTTGTCTGGTGTGCAAACAAGCTGTCTTCAGACTGAAAGATTCCCCCAACATTGCCTTGTTTCAAAAAAGGACTCTTGCAACGACTACATCCTTAAGGTTAGGCCTAGCTGAAACAGAGAGATTATGGTTCTACTGACCACTTTTTTAGTTTACAACAAATGGATAACTAATAACTAGAGGCAAATCATTTTTCAAAGACACATGAACAAATGCCACCACTTACTCACTGAGTGCAGCTTATAAAGAGGTGCTAAACACAACTAAACCATAGCAATAAAAACATCAAGTGTATAAGGGAGATGTGGTTTGGCACCGCAAGATGGCGGGCAGACTCTGAGCGAGCTGCTGGTGCCTGACTCCTGATCCGGTAAACCACGCCACTGCCTGGCGATAGAAATTGGAGAGGGCGGCGCGATGGTCTGGCCCGGAGGCGGGGGCACCTGAAGAGCTCGGGGAGAGAAGTGCTGCTTCCCCGAGTGCTAAGAGAGCCGCAACGCACCGGCTGGCCATCACAAGATACGCATCAGTGAAGGCAGACTGTGCCTGAACATAGTAGAAGGGCCTGCCTTATGGTGAGGAATGGAGATAGCAGTGCAAGCTGACCTAAGGCTCAGGGACAGAGTCAGAGGGTGCACACAACCAGTACAGGGAGGTGTTGGCCGTGAGGGGAGCGGGACCGCAAGAAGGCCGGGCAATGGACGCAGCCCCATCCCCCCCACTTTCCTGATGTCATTTCTCTCCCCCCTTGCAGACTCCCACAAGTGCACAGAGGATGGGAGTCCACAGTCATTGGCTGGAGCTGAGGCCCAAGGGAGAAGTGAAGGTGGTGGAGAGGGGCCCCGAGTGAGAGGAGGGTGACTGCTGGGCGGGCCCTCCAGTGTGGCAAGAAGATTAGTGACAAACTTGTAGGCAGCACACTGGCACTATGGTGGAGGACCTCCCTGGCAAGACAGGGAATCATATAGAGAAAGAACAATGGGGGGGTGCTTTGCCCCCCCCACCCCACCATCTCCCAACTCTGGGCAGGCCCCAGCTCCCACCATCCATAATGACAAACTGGACAAAATCCTGGAATTCATTGAGGCTACTGCTCAAGACCTTGCGTTACAGGGTGGATGCAGTGACGAGAGAGGTCAACCTACTCTGCAAGGACCAGAAAAAACTGTCCGCAATAGTGACAAGCGCGGAGAATGATCTCAGAGACTTACGACCATCACTAGCGGATATGGAAGAGACAGTTAGGTCTCTCATTGACAAGGTCAGGGAACTGGAGTGTAGAGCAGAGGATTCAGAGGGCTGTTCCAGGTGGAATAATATCCGCGTAGTGGGGTTCCCAGAGGGGGGCGGAAGGGTCAGACCTCGTCCAATTCTTCGAGTCTTGTCTGGCACAACATGTGGGAGAAGAGGCCTTATCCCCACACTATATCATGGAACTTGCACACAGAGTGCCGGCTCGCAAGACACTGGCTGGAACGCCACCCAGACCGGTACTGATTCGCCTTCTCAATTACAGAGATAGAGAAATAATACTGCAGAAAATGTGTTCGGTGATGCCACTCCAGTATGAAAACTCCCGCTTCTACCAGTTTCTGGACTATACAGCCGCGGTCCAGCGTCAACGGGCCTCCTTTGCAGGAGTCAGGGAATGCCTACGCCACGCCGGCCTCACATACTCCTTACTGATTCCAGCTAGACTCAAGGAAATAGCTAATGGTGTCAGCTTCTTCTTTACTGAACCCACTGATGCCTGTGACTGGGTGGAGCAACGCAGATATGAGGTCTCCATTGCGGCATCACCAAATGCACCCCCTGATCAGTTCAAAAGAAAAAAGCGCAACAAGAAAATCCCACAATACACCAGCACAAACAGAATGAAAGTTGCTCCCACCCCCGGCCACGCACATCTAGAACAGAGACAAATGCTATCAGCTGCATCAGTGCTGTGGCAGGACGAGGGACCGGCCACGTCGCAGCTCAGTAACAGACGACAAACTGACTCCGAGTCTGAAGTCTCTGTCAGTGAGGCCTTCTCGGACATCCTGCCAGTGGTAATGCCACAGACGGCAGATTTGCTGATCTAAGAGGGAGCTTGTTATTAGTATGAATGGTAGTGCTCTAGACACTCCCCAGCCCATCAACCTACTTGTCCCGCTGAGTAAGGCTAGTGTAACTAAGTGATTGAAGGAGGATATAGCATTTAGAGATATATCATGTACTATGAGTCAAGCGGCGCGCACATAATGGGTAAAGCACAAGTGCAACACTACAAGCCAACCAGCCCCCCACCCTACTCCTGGGTGCCCGCAGGTCACGCTGTAGGGCAAAATGGATGCCCCATTGTTTGGGATTATGTTTGTATGGTTTGGGTGCACCCCATTGTTCAGGGCCGCCCTGGGATGGGAGTTTTGGGTATATGTTCTAGCTATAATCAAGGAAGATGCATGAAAGGCACAAGCACAGGCATGGACCTGGCCCAGCAGCAGGAAACGGTCAATTTCCCTCTTACCCTCCGTATAATTGTGATTAAATGGCAATAATTATAGTAGTAACTTGGAATGGCCGGGGTCTGGGCACTGCCTGTAAGAGACATCTGGTGCAAGAATATATAAGGCGACGTGGGGCACAGATGGCGTTGCTGCAGGAGACAAATATAGCTGGGGGTGAGGAGATCAGGCTAAGACAGAGATGGAGAGGACAATGCTATTATACCACATATTCAGGGTTCGCACGCTGAGCTATGGTGTGGGTCTACGCGGGTGTCCCGTTTCAATCCATCGACACAGATATAGATCCAGGTGGCCGATACGTTTTTGTGGAGGGGTCTCTGGATGGCAGACCCGTGTTACTGGGAAGTGCTTATGCCCCTAACGTCCAACAAGTTGCATTTTTCGTGCGCCTGTCGGCTGCAATGGTTAAATGGGCGTATCTCCCATGGATAGTGGGTGGGGATTTCAACAGTGTACTTAACATAGACCAGGATCGTTCATATCCCCCGCTACTGATGTCACCTGTGGTATCAGTGGCCGCGCAGTTCTCCCAGTGGAAACAGCAGTAGGCATTGTGAAACTGCTGGCGGGTACTACACCCTGAATCTAGGGAGTTCTCCCACTATTTGTACCACATGGCCTACATATCAGGATACATTATTTGTTGGAAGGGGGGCTGGGAGCACACTGCCTCACATCCCAGCACAGTTTGCCCCTTTGCATCCTAGTAAGTGCAGTTCACAGTTAGCACTTACTTGAAAATTATCTATAGTTTTTCACCAAAGTTGGTGCAGACATTGCTGTATATCTCTAGAGACGTGTTTCTGGGTTTAGCCCTTCACCAGTAGAGAGTAGAGGACAAAGAACGTTAATCTAGGGTCGCTGGAAACGCAGCCAAAATCCTCTCAGGTCAAGTACCACTCACAGGTACACAGGTGTATCTCCAAAGCTCATCAGCTCACTGGCTCAAGGGAGCCTCTTAAATAGGAAGGGGGGTTGGGAGCACACTGCCTCACATCCCAGCACAGTTCGCCCCTTTGCACCCTGGTAAATGCAGTTCACAGTTAGCACTTACTTGAAAATTATCTGTAGTTTTTCACCAAAGTTGGTGCAGACATTGCTGTATATCTCTAGACATGTGTTTCTGGGTTTAGCCCTTCATCAGTAGAGAGTAAAGAACAAAGAAAGTTAATCTGGGGATGCTGGAAATGCTGCCAAATTCCTCTCAGGTCAAATACCACACACAGGCACACAGATGCATCTCCAAAGCTCGTCAGCTCACTGGCTCAAGGGGGCCTTTTAAACAGGAAGGGGGGTTGGGAGCACACTGCCTCACATCCCATTACAGTTCGCCCCTTTGCATCCCGGTAAACGCAGTTCACAGTTAGCACTTACTTGAAAATTATCTGTAGTTTTTCACCACAGTTGCTGCACACATTGCTGTATATCTCTAGACACGTGTTTCTGCCCCTAATGTCCAACAAGTTGCATTCTTCGTGCGCCTGACGGCTGTAATGGTTAAATGGGCGCATCTCCCATAGATGGTGGGTGGGGATTTTAACAATGTACTTAACATAGACCAGGATCGTTCATATCCCCTGCTACTGACGTCACCTGTGGTATCAGTGGCCGCCCAGTTCTCCCAGTGGAAACAGCAGCGGGCATTGCGCATTTGCTGGCGAGTACTACATCCTGAAGCTAGGGAGTTCTCCCACTATTTGTACCAAATAACCTACATGTCAGGCTAGATTATATGTTATGTCAGAGCCCCCTCCCCCTACAATTGCTGGTTATTGCAGCAGAGTGCCTTGGGAAAACCTTCTCTGATTATAATCTGTTGTTGGTCAGCTTCAGATGGGGACAGCCACGACCGCCAGTCCCTACATAGAAGCTATAGCCTATAGTACTGGAGGACCAAGTATTTCAGGAAGGCATGCAAGATGCTCTAAGGCATTACCTGACTGACAATTGGGGTACAGCAACCACACACACAATGTACTGGGAGGCGCTGAGGTAGTGATACAAGGACACTGCATTCGCACAACAGTGGGGGTTCAAGCAACGAAACACAGGGAGTTAGCGAACTTAGAAACTAAACTTAGGGAGATAGAATTGCAGTCACAAGGCTCCCTAGAAGGAAAGAGCCACCTGCTTACTGCCACAGAGACATATGCCCACCTCACAGAACAACTCAGCTGTCTCGACTTTAAGGCGTATCAGGTGAGGATGCATGCTGACGGGGACAAATCGGGGCACCTACTGGCCCGGTAGCTGCGCAGTTCAGCCCCCATGTTGCAGACCACGACAATTAGACTATCTCCTACCCACTTGCTCACCACTCAAGTGGACATCCATGATGCTTTCACTGCGTACTACAGAGACCAGTATAATTCCCCGCCAATTAACAGAACCCAGAGAATACGGGCATTGCTATAGTGAATGACCTTACTAGTACTGCAGCCTGCTGACGCAGAGGCCCTAAATGTGCCCTTAACAGCCCAGGATATAGGTGAGGTGGTGCGGGCGTCAGCTACCGAAACGACCCGAGGATGGACAGATACCCTGTCCAATTTTATAAAACCTACCTACCGATACTAGCACCTAAACTATTGGAGGTTTACCAGATAGTGTTGCAGGAGGGTAGACTCTCTCAGTCTCTGCGAGAATCCGCGCTCATATCTCTTCCTAAACAGGGGAAAGACCCGCAGGAGCTAGCATTTTACCATCCCCGGTCAATGCTTTGGTCAGATTATAAAATACTGAGCAAACTTATATCCTCTAGGCTACTAGTTCAGTTGCCCTGGCTAATACACATAGATCAGAACGGATTTGTCCACGGCAGATCGACGACACTTAATATAGATACGTTGTATGGAATCATGGAAAAGGTCCTGACACAATGGCCATATGCTGCATGTCTAGTGTTAGACCTTGAAAAAGCATTTGATACACTGGACTGGAGCTACACATTCTCTACCATAGCTGCCTTTGGCATAAGTGGTCGCCTGCATAGCATTATACAACTTTTATAAGTGGATCCTACGGCTCGTGTAAAGGTAGGACAGTGCATCTCCCCCTGTTTCCTGGTGACAAGCGCGGCATGCCTGGGCTGCCCTCTGTCTCTCCTATTGTTTACCTTGGCCATGGAGAGGTCCAGAATGGGGGAACTCCGCTAGACGGAACCATGCACGTAGCTTCTTTGTATGCGGATGACATACTGATTTATATCCGTGATGTAAGGTATGGCATAAATGCTATAACTAAGATATTATCTGACTTCAGGGTGGCGGCGGACCTATGGGAAAACTCGAGACATATGCTGTGAGGCTTCTACCTTTCGCTATTTAGGCATAAATACCTACCGGGCCACGCAAGACCTACTGGATGGTAACCTCACAAGAACTATTACAACTATATGCTCTAAGATGTCCTTCTGGAGCAGCTTGCTGCCGACTGTGCAAGGCAGGATTGCGTTATCTAAGTGGTTGTACTACTGCCCCTTTTGTATTTTTTTCATAATCTCACCCTAATTATTCCCTGGAGGGTCTTTTGTATGTTGCACGCTTTATTAGGTGCCTTTCTTTGGAACAAAGGCAGACGTCGGGTGGCACTCCTTTAATTGCAACTCCCGGTTGAGAAAGGAGGGTTGGGAGCCCCCAATTTTGAACATTATTATTTGGCAGCGCAACTACAGTGGCCGGCACGATGGTTAGTGGGCAGCCTGTTAGACGAGCTGGGACAGTGTTCCAGTGGTGACACACACCACTTAGTTCGGGAAACCTTCCTCCCATCTGCTTTACCACCCCCACATTGCAGTACACTGCTGTCAGTGGCTCCTGCCAGCTATAAGCGTATTATTAGAATAATGCTTGCACTCCCGATGTATTCCCCCGAAATTAGACTCACGGCGTTTAGACCATTTTGGACAATGCTAGGCCAGGCCGAAATACAATAATGGGAAGCAGTAGGGATTGACCCATTTGGTGCGTTATTCTGGGAGAAAGTACTTAAGTCCTTTGACCACTTGCACAGTGAGGAGTGACTCCCGGTAGGTCATTTCATAGCACAGGTTAGATTAACTGCCAAACTAGCTATGCAGTGGCAAATCACGGACTCGGAACCAGATCTTAAACTGTCAGTACATGTTATCCACATCATGGGCAGCGGGAAGAGCTTAATCGCTTGGTTCAACCGGGTGCAGGTGCACACAACCAGGGACCCTCTGCAGGTGCTGTGTGATAAATTGGAACAGAATGTGGGTGGAGAATTTCAGGATAAAGTATGAGACAGGGTACTGATATACCACAAAAAAAGTGTCTAGAAATGCTAAGTTTCAATATATATACAGTACAATATATTACACAGGGCATAACCTTACACCAGACACGTTGAATAAAATGTTTGGGACTTCATCAGCATGCCCCCGTTGTCATGATCCAGTTGCCAATATGTTACACATGTTCTGGTCCTGTCCTAATTGGGTCGTTTTTGGCAACAAATAATGAGAACTATTGCAGAATTGACCCAGCATACAAATGTACATACGGCAGTAAGCGCCCTATTGGGTCTCTTCCGCCGCTCCAGGCAAGCGATTGTATTGGTCGATTTATTGACCTAGCACTCATTATAGGCAGACGAGCTATTGCTATAAGTTGGAAGTCGCCCACGCTCCCGACACTTTCTCACTGGAGAGCTGCTTTGTTGAAATGGGGTAGAGCTGAAGTAGTTGCACTTAGTCAGGAGGAAGCCAGGGGTTGCGTAAGGTCCCAGTAGCTGGTGGCTGGCACATGTATATGCAGGAGCTGCATAATTATCAAGAACGAATGATGCCCTAAGGGATGTGCCATAGCGGCCAAGTGAATGGTTATATAGCCCTGCTTAATAAAGATACTGGTCCCTTCCCCCCTCCCTCCCTCTGGCATCCACATTTCAGTATGGCATGTCTACTCCTCATATCTGGAATTGTGGAAGGTGGATGGCTCACTGTTGCAGACTGTAGGAGGTGGAGTATTAGGGATACTAGGACGTTATAGATATATCGACATGTCACTATAATGACACACAGTAATTGCTGCGGGGCGTTGTACCTCACCCTCCTTTAAGAAATGCAATGCGCTTGTTTGTAACTCTCTTGCCATTTACAGACGAGAATCTTCTAGTTTGTTTGTTTGACTTAAGTTAAGAGGGCTTTGAAGTTAAATTACTAAACCAGTACCTCCTGTCTCATCATTGAAGCATATGTATAATACTGCCCCTGAGCACTGATATATTCATTGAAAGATGCATACAGCAATATTTTGAATGTTTTGTACGTATGCTATGGAAAATTAATAATAATTCGTAAAAAAAAAAAGCATATGATGGGGTAATGAGAGTACTGCTTACAAACTATATAGAAAGGGAATGCACTACTATAAACCTGCACTGTGAAGTTGGATAATATACTTTGCTGAGGTTTGTACTTTACGTATCAAAGTATGTCCAGAGACGCTCTTCCAGTATAGATCTCATGTATTTTCATTGAGCCAGTTCTTTCCATTAACTTATAGACCTCCACATTCCCTTGGTGGGAGCACACAGAAGGTAGAAGTAAAGGTTGTCTCAAGTAATCAACTTCTAACAATGCCATAAGGTTTCCTGACCGCAGTCTCTGTTTCCCCCCTCATCAAATGTGGGGTATTGGGGTTCAGGCTCGGTATTAAGCCAGACCTCAGGTTTCTGTTTCATGAAATGGAGAATACATTGAGGCTGCTTGTGGTGTCTTTTTGACAAATTAGATATCCGTGTATGTACACAGTTGGTGAAGCCCGCCTCCGAAATTTTCAGTATATACATAACAACTTTCCCAATAAATGTGGAAAATTCCTAGACTGTTTAAACCGTGATGTCATTACACTTAGAGAAGTGGTAAGTGGAAAAGATAACTTTGAAAGAGCGAAAATAAATATACAGATACAAATAAAATTAGAGTGCAAAACGCGAAATAGCTCCTGTAAGCTGCCTCAAAAGCAAATAGCTGATATAATTCTGCTCAGAAAAACACAAAATCCTACCCTGTGCAATATAGCAGCTATTAAGCAGCAACACAAGAACTGTTAGAAATACTGCCTATCTTTCCCAGAGAATAAAACATTTAAATAAATAGTAAAATCACAACAGAGTGATGATTTTCGGGAGAAAAAAAAACAGATTTGGAGCCAGGATGACGTTTAATGTAAATTCTGTGACAATAAAGTAACGCTATATGACTCCATATTTGGACTAACATGAGGTCAGTGTGGAGAAGAAGTGGGTTTTTTCCACAAAATGTTTACCAAAACTATACATAGACTTTTTTTTGTTTTGATGTGCTTTGATACTGGAAATGAAAGAAAGAATCAATGTCGAACCAGACATTAGGGGCCAGATGTAGCAAAAAAAAAATTTGCGAGTTGCAAAGTGCGAGTCAATGCGACTCGCAATTTGCAACTCGCAAATTGGTATGCAGTACGGTGTCTCAGACACCGACTGCAACTCGCTATGGGGTCGCAATGACCCACCTCATCAATATTCATGAGGTGGGTCGCAAATTGCGGCCCCATAGCGAGTATAGGCACTCGCAAACATGGAGGCCTGCTGTCGTCAGCTGACCTCCATGTTCGTGACTGCTTTAAATAAAGCAGTTTTTTTTATTTTTTAAGTGTAGCCCGTTTTCCTTAAAGGAAAACGAGCTGCATTTAAAAAAAAAAACGAAACCTTTAGTTTCGGTATTTTTTCAGGGCAGGGAGTGGTCCCTTGGACCACTCCCTGCCCTGAAAAAATATTTTGGGGTCCATTCACAAAGTGGAAGGGGTCCCATGGGGACCCCTTCCAAATTGCGAGTGGGTTACCATCCACTTGAAGTGGATGGTAACTGCGATACCATTTGCGACCGCGTACGCGGTCGCAAATGGTATTGCATACCACTCAGACTCGCAAATAGGAAGGGGACACCCCTTCCTATTTGCGATTCTGAAATGCATATTGCGAGTCGGTCCTGACTCGCAATATGCATTTCTGCATAGCAAAGAGGCATTTGCGCCTCGCAAACGGCGATTTTCGCCGTTTGCGAGGCGCAAATCCTTTGCTACATCTGGCCCTAGGTTCCTTTGCATGTATAAGCGTATATGTCAAAGCATATTACTGTTTTTATAAATTTACGTATGCATATTATCAACTTTATAGCAATACTGGTTAAACCCCCCTAATAGGAAAGGTATAAGATTACTCACGAACCACACATTGATGGTGGATGCTCGTAATAAGTCCCACCAAAGGTAATCGTTCAGGGTAGCATTCCAGCCCATCGATCTTTTTAAGTACATCATATAAGAGGCATTAGGCTGTCAGTCTGTAGTCATTTTGATCCAGCTACAAATTTTAGTCTGTTACTTTCCACTAAATGAAACTTTCATGGACATGAAATAAAGCGAATCCCAAACTCCTTACTGCCATTATGCCTTCCCAGGCCTCTTCTTACAGCAAGCACATCCAATTCAGCAACCAAATAGTGCACAAGAAAGGTTGTGGAGGGTTTAGGGGCGTAGGGACAAGCTCAGTTTACAGCCAACTTTGATGTATTTATGTCCTACAGGGGGCATCAGTTCCCACATTTTTGCAACAAAGATCCCATCTAGGATTAGCTGAAGGTTGGGAGGGACAGCAACGGGGAAGTGGATTTAGTCTTTACTGTAGTATCTCCCCTTCAAGTACAGATTGGTTGGACAAGTTTTTTCAATTTTTGGCTCTTAAAATGTTTAATTTATGCCCTTGGTAGCCAGGGAAGTCTGATGCAACCGTAAACTGCAGGAGGAACAGCAGGACCTGTAGGAGGATCTAATATAATCTTCATCAGTTGTGCAAATAGAGAAGCTACTAGTAGCTCCAATGGCTGACCAATGCAACAAAAGGAGGGCCAAACAGCAACACCAAGAAACAAACAACAAAGGCTCCCCTTGTGCAGCCTTAAATAACTGAAGGGACAGTCCAATGCAGCAAGAGTAGAAATTTTGAAGCAGTGTTTAGCGTCTTCTTTTTTAATTAGGAGGTTTTCCAACTCAAGAATGTTCTGGACAGCCAGTTTCAGGACAAGAAATGTTCAGGACAGCTTCTTCCTTTTTAAGTAGAAACTGACAATAATCCCATACAAAACTGATCCCAGCAGACTTCAAGTGCTACCAGTATTTTCTATTTGCCATTGAAAGCACTTTGAAGCCACCTCCCCTGCTACAGCCCATATACAAGACTATGGGGGTGATTCTGACCCCGTCGGTACTAGACCGCCAGGGCCAGGGTCGGCGGGAGCACCGCCAACAGGCTGGAGGTGCCCCGCAGGGCATTCTGACCGCAGCGGTTTGGCCGCGGTCAGAAGAGGAAAACCGGCGGTCTCCCGCCGGTTTTCCGCTGCCCTTCTGAATCCTCCATGGCGCGCAGCTCGCTGCGCCGCCATGGGGATTCAGACACCCCATACTGCCATCCAGTTCATGGCGGTTCGCCCGCCAGGAACAGGATGGCGGTATGGGGTGTCGTGGGGCCCCTGGGGGCCCCTGCAGTGCCCATGCCAATGGCATGGGCACTGCAGGGGCCCCCGTAAGCGGGCCCCACTTTGAATTTCACTGTCTGCATTGCAGACAGTGAAATTCGCGACGGGTGCAACTGCACCCGTCGCACCTTCCCACTCCGCCGGCTCCATTCGGAGCCAGCTTCCTTGTGGGAAGGGTGTTTCCAACTGGGCTGGCAGGCGGCCTTTTGGCAGTCGCCCGCCAGCCCAGTGGGAAACCCAGAATCACCGCAGCGGTCTTATGACCGCGGAGCGGTGTTCTGGAGGGGGGAACTTTGGCGGGCGGCCTCCGCCGCCCGCCAAGGTTAGAATCACCCCCCATGTATGGAGGAAAATGGAAAGATGTTAACCAATGGAATTAATTCTTGCTTTGTATCTCGGTAATCTGCTACATTTGGGGCATTTGCAACAATTTCTCGCAATTCACCACTTCCTCAGTCCCCTATCGACCACGGAGGTTGGGCTCGGTGTTCTTCGTCAGTTACTTCAACTTTTTTTTTAAACTATTTTTAGCAGGAATTCTGGTTATTCTTACCTTCCTGAGCTTCTCCCAGTAATCTGCAGACTCTGGCATCCCTCGCAGACTTGGTGGGATGAACCAGAAACATAGATTGATAAACTCAGGCTGCCAAAATAGGAAATCAGAAATTAGATTTTAAGCGACAATGAAGGCTGAAACAGTAGAATAGTACTTTTTAACTCAACTCAGTCTCAGGACTCTTCTGAGAATTCCTAAAAAAGTTCAAATTTTTACATTCAGTATAATGCTAACAACTTCCCGACAGGGGGCTGCACCATAAAGGAAACAAATTCCTTCGAACTGGATCTTAGGTCCTATGATCCAAAGAAAACATGAAGACAATGGAGTTGACAACTTAGAAATAAAGATACCGTGGCACACCTAAACAAAATTTGACCTTCGAAAAGTTTTTCCAGCAAGTGAAAATTAACCCTCCAAGAAACCCTTCACATCATGAGGCCATGCTAATGGTAGAAGTGTGTTCTATAAACACATAGTGTAAGAAATTGGGTTTTTAGTTGAGGGGATTTGTACCTACATCAAGTAATAATCCAAACCTTTGACGGGGTGAATCACTAAAGTCACTAACTAAACCTGAGCTCAACACCCTGGTAGCTATAGCACAGAGAAGCCAGACTTTATTTAGGGGCAATGTGTAGATTATGTATATAGTAGTAAAACAGTAATAAAGTCGAAATTCAACACAATAAAAATCCCAATATGGATTAGAGAAGTAAAGAAAAATTTGATAAACAAAATGACACCAAAATTAAAAAAAAATCCAATAAGGGGAACCGAAAATCTAAATTATTAAAGGTTCAAGTAGAAATAGTGCCAAGATACACAAAGTGTCAATGATAGCCAATGGTCATGGTAGAACTGTACCTAGGTGTAATTTGACTCTGACTGGGATGGAGCCAAGGTTTGATATGATAGCCAGGTTCTCCTGGTCAAAGGTTTCACCTTCTGACTTTAGTCTTTTGCGTTACAATCCACCACAGCACTTCTAATACCGCACAAGCAGGACAAAGGGAGGCCATAGAGTTGCACAAGGGGGGCATGGCCTACCATCGATGAAGATGTTGGCGAGTTGAGGAGGCTACCTCACATGCCACTGGCCCCTGAGATATCCTGGAGCCCATTTGACCGACAGCAGACACTAAGCCCCACCTGCAGACATCGGCGGGCACCTGCAGAGTGGCTCAAAGGGAGAACAAAAAGCAGAGGAGCCCAGTGCAGGAGTCGCCTGTGCAGCAGCGGCGCGGCTTGCAAGGTAGAAGTTGGCGGCCGCAGGCAAGGCAGCTAGGACAGGCTGTGTTGGTTGCTGCAGAGCTGGGGGGTGTATTGAGGGAGTTCCTGCGCATGCTGCCAGCCCCTGTGATACTCTGGAGCCTGGAGGTGCCTTGGCTGACAGGAGACACTGGGACCTGCCTGGAGACATAGGTGGGCGCCAATGGAGTGGCTTGGACTCCTTGAGGATAACGACATGACTCGCAGGATGGCGGTCAGAGTCCCTGTGTGTGGCAACTAGGCCTGACAGTTAAACCCTGAGCTCAAGGACCTGGCTGACGAAAAGACTCCTGGGGAGTAAAGAGGTGATGCATAGGACTTTTTTCTCCCATCACGAGAGATGATGACAGCGAAGGGGGTGCCTTGTGAGACTGGGCATTGCTAATGGATACCAGTGGAGGACCTGCATGGCCCCTGCAGACAGGTTAGTGAGGAGTGTGCATAGGGGGATTTCTCTCCTTACTGTGGTACTGGGCAGCAGCAGCCAAGACAAACGGTGGGGCCGGGGGCTACAGGCAGAGGGCTGCCTTTGCAGTCTCTTGTAAGTGGCTCTCCCAGCTGTCTAGCCCACGCTGTGCAGAGCTTCTTGCCAAGAGGGGGGCTTGCACCTGAGTGGAGGGGTGCCACATTCAGTGAGTGAGGCCCGGAGTGCTGGCTTGCGGAGCATCCAGGTGACCCAGGAGAGGCACCAGACTGGGGCCCTCTGCCCGTTGCAAGGCACAATGATAAGAGCTGCCCTCCTCTAGGGGGGGCACAGGCTACCCCCATGTCTAAGAGGACTATATGGGCTTTGTTGATTGTGCCACCTGGGCCCAGCAGATTGTGTAAAAGACGTTCAGAGGGGAATGGTGTAAAGTCATGGGGTGCACTAAGGCATCTAGAGAAAGTACAACTTGTGAGCACCCCAGGGCCTCCAAAGGGGTGCTGGGGGTGGTGCTGGAACAAACTGCCACCCAGGATAAGTTGGACTTGATCCTGAATGCTCTGACTGCTACACAGGAGGTGTAGGAGGGTAAAATTGACAAAGTCTCTACAGACTTGGGCATACTCCAGGATCAATCAAGCAACCAAGAATTTGTAAAGCATAGGTAATTTCCCATAAGGTTTCAAGGCGCTGAATGTAGGCGTGCTGCTCTGTCAAAGAGCCAGGTCTTGAGTTCCTTCCTGAATTGCTTCAGAGATGTGGTCTGCCCGAGCTTGAGGAGCAGTGTGTTCCATGTCCGGGCTGCTAGGTACGAGAAGGATCTTCCTTCTGCTGTACTTTTCCGTATCTTAGGTACGGCTGTAAGGGCGAGCTGGGAGAAACGGCTGTTGGGTACGTAGAAGATGAGGCGGTGATTGAGGTATGCTGGTCACATGTTGTGCAGTGCCTTGAGGGAGTGGATCAGGAGTTTGTATATGATGCACTTGTTTACTGGGAGCCAGTGTAGGTCTCTTAGGTGGGAGGAAATTCAGCTGTGTTGGGGGATATCCAGGATGAGTCTGACTGCTGCATTCTGGACTCGTTGTAGTTTTGATTGAAGTTTCTTGGTAATACCGGCATATAGTGCAGTGCCGTAGTCTGGTTTGCTGGTGATGAGTGAGTGGGTGACTATCTTCCTCGTGTCGGGGGAATCCATTTGAAAATCTTCCACAGGAGACAGAGGGTGAGGAAGCTTGATCAGGAGACATTAACTTGGCGGGTCATCGATAGAGTGGAGTCCAGGATAATGCCCATGTTGCGTGCATGGTCCGTCAGGGCAGGGGCGTTACCCAGTGCGGTGGGCCACCAGGAGTCATTCCAGGTAGAAGGGGTGGAGCCGATCACGAGGGTCTCTGTCTTGTCCGAATTGAGCTTGAGGCAGCTGGCCTTCATCCAGGCGGCAACTGCTCTCATCCCATTGTGGAAATTCCTCTTGGCTCGTGCAGAGTCAGGTAGAGGATCAGTTGGGTGTTATTCAGCGTAGGAGACTATGTTTAGCGCGTGTTGTCGGGTGATTTTAGCGAGCGGGCCATGTAGACGTTGAAAAGTGTCGGGCTGAGTGAGCCCGCAGCAAATGTCTTTAAGTTCTGATGTGAATAGTGGTAGTCTGACCCTCTGTATTCTTCCGGTGAAGAAGGACCTGATCCAGATCAAGGCTTGTCTCAGATGCCGGCGCCGTGCAGTCTGTTGCAGATGGTGGAGTGGGAGACTGTGTCAAATGCAGCAGAGAGGTCAAGGAGGATGAATTCGGCAGTGCCTCCTTGGTCCAGTATGATGTATATGTCATCGGTGGCTACTAAGAGTGTGGTTTCAGTGCTGTGGTTGCTTCTAAAACCGGACTGGGAAGGGTCCAGGATGCGGTGTGTCTCGAGGAACTCAGTGAAGTGCTGATTGATGGCCTTCTCTGTTACCTTGGCTGGGAAAGGGAGCAGAGAGATGGGTCTGTAGTTCTTCAGCTCCCTAAGGTTGGCGGAGGGTTTCTTGAGTAGCGGGCTGATTTTGGTGTCTTTCCAGTCTGAGGGGATTGTGGCAGTCTTGAAGGATAGGTTGATGGTTCGGGATGAGCACTGTAAGCTGGCAGACAAGGTGAAACTAGGCACAGAAAGTCTTGAAGAAGGAGACTCCACTGTTAGAGGACTGCAAATCAAGGTGGCTGACCTGCTGCTCAGAGTGGTGCTCCTGGCCTGCCCAAGGAGGCAGAAGGATACAGCCACCGCAACAACATGCAGATCGTTGGTCTGCGTGAGTTGGTGGCGGGAACAGACATGGTGGCTTTCCTCTGGGCCTGGCTGATGAAAGAGGTTGTGTCCCAGGGACTGTTGCCATTCTTTGCCCTGGAAAGGATGCATAGGGTGCCTGTGAGGCTGCCGCCATAGGGAGCACCTCCTCGATCTGTAGTATCATAGCTCATGCATTACCAGACAGGGACTTGATACTGCTGAAAGGCTGGGAGGCACGTATCTTCCAAAATGACAAGGCTTCAGTGGCGATATTCCCAGACTATATTGTGCAGATTCAACAACAGCATAATTGCTTTATTCCCGTGAAAAAAGAGATGAGAGAGGCTGGAATCTGGTTTATGCTGTTGTTCCCTGCCTGCCTCAAAGTTATACTTGGGGATAAAACACTGTTCATTGACCCACCTGCCGTGTTAGACTGGCTGAAATCTTATAAGGCCAGAAAATGCAGAGAGCAGAGCATGGAGCTGCCAAAATGGAAGCACCGGCGGCAGGTATGCCGGGCAGAGACCAGTGGCTCTCATCAGGCTGAGGATGAGAGGGAAAGGGCAGCTGCACTGATACAGCATCCTCTTTGAGAGTCTTATCGGGACGATCATTGGCGGATGGCAACGCAACAGCTTCACCAAACATTTGGACTCTGACACTTTACTGAAGGAACTTGCAGATGGGCTTCAAATCACCCGTAGGATTGCGGATGACCTTTAATGGGGGGGTAGCTGCCTTACTGTATGATGTTTCTTGTACACTCTTTCTGGCTCCAAGGGAGTGGTCCTCCATGTGGGGAACACCTGATGTAAGGCTGTCTGTGGAGGCCACACGAGCAGCTGCTCAGACAGATAACCTGCGCATTACTGGGGCATATTGGCCCTTGATTCATATGATCCTGCATCCTATTCATAAGGTGGGGTCGGGGGATCGGTGGAGCATGTTGGCATTGGGAGTTTGAGTTCTGCCACTGTATATGACTGTTGGTTTTGGCCGGGCCACCATTGCAAACTCTGACCTGGTTGAGGGGCGTTGGAAACTATTTTACTATTTATGCTCAGTATGTATACATAGCTGTACTGTTGTATTTTGTATTTTGAGGGGTGGGGGTGAGACATAGTCACTTACACCCACTATGACTTACAGAACAACGCGTTACACATTTCTTACATGGAATGTAAGGGGAATGGACTCGGACAGTAAAATATATAAAATCCTATCCAACCTGAAATGCAGGCGCATGGACGTGGCTCTCCCCTAGAGGAGACCCCCTGGGACAGATACAGAGAAGGTGTTGGGTGCAAACAGTTATTCTGCTTTCCTTAGGGGTGGGTGTTAATCTGGGTCAGACTGGGAACCCTGTTGGAGGCTCTGCAGACACATGCTGACAAGCACAGTCACTATGTGATAGTGGTAGGGAGGCTCAATGGGCTTAGGATAATGCTTGGCAGCCTCTATGCTGCTAATGTAGGCCATATGCAGTCTTTTGCCACACTGTTCCGAGTCCTCTTGCAAGACCATGGTCCTCCAATGCTGCTGGAGGGTGATTATATAAAAAAAAAACATAGGTGAAACATCTTTCTCTGGTCAAGCAGTCAAGCTATGGGATTCATTATCCCCACACACAAGATACACTGATAACCATTTTATCTTTAGTAGATTACTCAAGAGCTGGCTCTTCCTTACATAACCATCATATTCACTATTCACAATACAAATGTACAGCAATAGTATGCACAAGACCCCAATGGGGCATATTTGTGTGTTTCTAAACATATATACATCCATGATTATATG
The DNA here is from genome assembly GCF_031143425.1 of Pleurodeles waltl. Taxonomy (NCBI): domain Eukaryota; kingdom Metazoa; phylum Chordata; class Amphibia; order Caudata; family Salamandridae; genus Pleurodeles; species Pleurodeles waltl. The sequence continues at coordinate 128,017,034 of NC_090443.1, read as the reverse complement.
TATGTATTCAGATATCTGCATTTGTCCGTACAAATGTACTTAATACTTAGTAATAAATATATATATATATATCTATATATATATATATATATATATGTATATATATATATATATATATATATGTTCTTATATTTGAGCGTAACAAATGTACAAGTGCGTATATTGCTTATGGTTAAAATATATGCATTCCTCATATTTATGAATGTATGTTGGTCATTACATAAATAACTTAGGTATTTGATTACATTCTTATGGGTCTCTATTTATTATGATCACTTATATCACAACACATACACATGATTATACAGAAAGTATGGGTAAATTGTAACTATTCATTACACTTATTACATAAATAAATCATACATCAAAAATAATAAAGTAATAAAAGCAAATACTAATTAATTAAAAATATACACACACGTACATTTATGTATAACTTTGTTATTATATCCATATATAAGTAGATCTATATATACATCAATAATATATAGGATTGTGAGTGCATCCTTATGGGTTTTCTTTTGCATAATAACAAATCTCTGTCACAATGTGTACATTTGGTTATAACAATTGAATCCGTAAGTGTCTCACTACTGAAAATATTGGGGGACGAATATAAGTTTAAAAAAACAATAATAAATACAGTTTAAAAAAATTGCAGCAAAAATGGAAATCCCAAGTTTGTAAATATTTATCCATCCATGTACAGATGGGACTTTATCTAGATCAATTTTATATCTCCTGATTATTTTCCATGTGTGAAACATGTTAAACTCTCTATGCATGTATACCTCATGTGTGATTATGTATCAACATATTTATATATTTTCCTGCCACTGCAGAGGAAAAAAGTTAGCTAATCTCCTCAAACCTGACCAAACCCCCACTCTATGGCTCATCCTATGTCTCTGCCAAAATATCCCCTACCTCTTCTATCTGACTCATCCCAAACCTCCTTTATTACTCTGAACTCCCAAATAATCGCTTGTAAACTGTTCCCTCCTCTAGCCACCCTTTATCCTATTGATCCAAATAACAGACTCATATTCCTGCCATTCCCAACAGAAATTTATATTTCCTCCTACTAATTCACCACTAATCCACCTTTAGGTTCTGGAGTAGCATGCTAGTAGCTGAAAAGAGCTTCAAAGCCTTGTTAGGGGTAGTAAGCGGTAAATAAATACAATTATAAAAATTGTGTTACGAACACAGTGCTTGGCATATCTGCTCCCCTCCCTGGTTAATTCCCTGTTGTGCGACTGGCACAAAGCCTATGAGACTGGCAGGAACACTGGTTATTATGGGATGTGGGACACAACCCCACTCGTGTACTGAGTGAGTAATCCTTTTACTCCCCAGTGCATGACCTATATATCCGGCTGTTCACTGTGTTTTGCTCTGCGTGCCGGCTCTGCTGGTTATCAGCAGCTGAGTACCTGAGTTGGGCACTGTCTGACAATAACCCCTTGCGGGTGGAACTGCAGAAGGGGTGCAGCAAAGTGCCTATACCTACCTGGTGGCTAATACCTGGCTACTTATGCAAACCCACATTTAGGGATCCCTTGGCTGAGGGGATTGTGAATTATTTTGCTGTGATTGCGAGTGAAGCCTACCATACTCATGTTGAATAGGACACCTTTGTTGTCGGTGGGCATTCCCTCAGCCAGTCAGTGAGAGTGGAGTGGTCACTTCAGACAGAACTATCCACGCTGTAAGAGAACCTCCGGCGACTGGAAACTGAGTGTGATGCACTCTGAGGCCCAGCAGACTCTAAGAGAGGAGCGTGAGAAGCACTCGAAGGTATAGGGTAAGCTCCACTCTCTGAAGTGTCGGGAACAACTCAATATGACACATGTGGACGGTGGTGTGCTGGTCGGCTACTGGCATGACTGGTCCAATCAGGGGACACAGGAAGCCTTACCACACAAATTATTGACCAGACGAGGGCCACAGTTTATTCTCAAACAGAATTCCATACTGTGCTTACAGACCACTATAGGGATCTGTATGGAGTTTGCAATGCAAGCTCGGAAGTGATGCCAGATGTATGTTTACCTAGGGGACTCTCAACCATTTGCTGGGAGGGAATCAGGAAGCATTGGAGAGCCTGAAACTAGAGCCGCCATAAAGGAACTGGACTGTGGTAAAACTCCGGGAATGGATGGTCTTCCAGTCAAATTTTACTAAACCAATGTCTCCCATTTGGGAGACTGGCAGAGATGTATGCTCATGCGATGGTCTGTGGTCACCTTCTGGAAATTACTGTGGAGGCCATCACAGTACAGCACCAAAGTTCACGAGTGATGCACAAATGTGACGGATATCCCGTCTGCCATATTAAGTCTCCATTGGATATATATCTGGATCGTAATAAGGTGGACAGGATTTTCCCCTCCGCCAAGTTCTAAATCAGCCCCATAGTTTCACTCTATGCAGATGACATGCTCATCTATTTGAGTGACGCAATCTCGGGTATCCTGTGGAGCGTGTCATGCATGGAGTATTTTTACCAAGTTTCAGACTTGCATACGAACTGGCAAATGTCTTGTACTTTCTCTGTGTCCCCTGGACCTGTACAGGCCCGAAAGGCTTCAGTGGCAGCCTAGGGTCCTGAAGTATCTGAGAGTTAAGATATATCACTCAGACAGCTACATCAGGAAGGGCAATATGGGAGGAGTGCTGCACGCCCTCCGAGGTAATGTCGCGTTTTGGAGGACACTGAGGCTGACAATTATGGCTTGGACTGTACTGACTAAAATGGGCATGTTCCCAAGGGTTTCTTCACTCTTTGTAACTTGCTTATCTGGATACCAAAGGTGTGGTTTTAGTCTGTTAATGGCTTTCTTAGGGAGCTGATCTGGGAGGGGCAGCATACCCTGGTGTCCCTACGCACACTCCAGAAAAGGAATGCGAGAAGTGCACATGGGGGTCCCTGACTTTGAGCTCTACTATTATGTGGCATACCTGCAATGGATTGCTCGCAGTCTAGCGGGCCTTAATCTGGCTGCACTGGGGGAATTTGTGACGAGGCAAAGAGAGAGGGCATTACTGGCCATGATGCTGGGGCATCAAGCTGATGCCCTCCTGCCCGATGCGTCTCCTTTGTTCTCTGGTGTTGAGGAGGGGGCTCACAGTGGAGTGGGGTCATCTCTACACTATGCACCAGCAATATTAATAGTAGGGTTTCTGACATATAGAGGAGGGTATTTTACTTCCCAAAGACTATCTGCCTGGATGGAGGATGACCCTGGGGGACTGTTGCGCTAAGGGCTTCTTTCCCACACTGAAGGTGTTGAAGCACGGGGCGCTCCATATTTAAGATAAAGGGCACTGATGTTTGCAGTGTGACAGTTGTATAGGATTTTGGGGCCAGAAACCCCTGTTCATGTCCTGCCATGGACTTCGCTGACTTGTGGAAGGGGGGGGAGGGTCATCGGATCTCCCGGCTTTACAAAACTGCACTTTCCATGAAGAATGATGATCTGCCCACTCTACGAGTTAAGTGGGAAACTTTGCACCGGGAAACAATGGGACGAAACCTTAGAACACTCTTACACACACACCCACAACATGTGGTATAAATTCAAGCATTCAATTACTTGCACTGCATATATCTCGCCCCACACAGATTAAACATTATGCTACACACCACAGGCTTGGGCTGCCCCAGATGCTCCCAGGTTGATGCAGACTTTTTCCAAATGATTATGGAGCTGCCCAATCATTGGGTGGTTCTGGGTGCAGGTCACAAATGACCTGGAGCACACTTTAGGTCGCCAACCTGTTCAGGCAGCAAACATATGCCTGCTGGGGTTATATAGGCAAAGAAATTGCGCACAGAGATCTTGCATGCCATTGGAAATCCCCCCAGGGACCCCTGCATAGTCGATGTCAAAAAGAAGTGGAGACCTGGGCCTTAGGAGAAGAATGGAGTTGTATGCAGACATTCTGGACCACAGCCCTTAGGCTGAGGTGAGCTACAGTGCTGACCTGTTACAGGTATATCCTTTTATCAGTGCAAATGCTTGCCTCATCAAACCCCACTCCCAATACCTTGTGCACCATCCCTTTCTTGCCAAGCATATTGCCAAGAGGGAATCTGATGATCCATTTACTGACTAAGGCAATCTATTCCATGATAACATCCACCGAGCAACTTTTTGTGTTACTAGTTATACCATATGTTTATTTCTCGTTACTTGGAGAGAGTTGACAATATGGAGAAATAAATTCTAATTAATCTTCGGGGTGAAATAGTAGACACATGCTAACAGTGATGATCTGTAAGTAGTATATTGGCAAACACAAACATAGGAGTATGGATGGAATGCATGCTGTGTCATACAGTCTCAGCTCGACGGCACATGGTGTATCAAAACATATGTCTTAAAGCATGTACCTAAATTGACATTAATGCTGTATGCCTAATAAAAACAATAAAGAAAAGTAAAAAAAAAAGTTTTACAGGGTGGAAGACAGAGGCCAATAGGAGGGTCCAGTTGCCGCTGCTGGGCAGTTGCAGAAAAAAGCATTTTGTAGCTTATTTTTTCCCTATAGATTTAACAGGAGGTCAGACTTATGACCCTTGGAGTCCACTTTTTTTCATGGGTACAAGAGGGTGAGCAGGCCCAGTATTCTAGGCTCTTCTCAAGTCTCAGACATCAAGTTCAGTCCTCTAGTTATCTTCCACAAGTTTAGGAGTGTTCTGAAGTGGGTGGCTAGAGATGCCACATAAGCTAGTGGGTGGGACTGACCCCTTGGGATACTCTAAATAGTTGTGTAAAGATTCCTGGTGCTAAGCCTAACCACAATGGTCATTTTCAAGATGGCCAAAGTCCTGCCACACTAAATTTGTGCTCTGAGGGCTGGGTGTGTGTGGGGAGTATACCACGGTAATCCTTGTATATTCCCAAATCTAACACTAAATTACAGTTTTAGGCAGTTCCTATACACTCAACAAACTCAGATACAGAGGTCTTGTAGGACAAAACAGAGCTTTCAGTGGATAGAAACAAATTGTTATTGCATTCTGTTTCCCTCCTTTGAAGCTGCGCCCCCAATGGAGACTTGTCAAAGTGTGTCTTGACACTCCAACAGGATCTGACACTGATGTCAACAAAGGGCCCACTGTAATGGAGGCCGATCTTGCACGAGACACAAAAGACAGGTACAGGCATGGGTGTTAGCTACATCTACGTGTGACAGGATATGCCTCTTTAAAATTAATCAAGTCCTTGGGTCCGTCCCACTAGCCAACCTGTCAAGGACAAAACAACAACTCCACACTCCCAAGTACTTTTGTCCCTGTTCTGGAAGCATACTACTACCTCATTTACACTCGTTGAAATGCTAACTACTGGCTGGCAGATTCAGCTTCCACGGCCTTCAGGCAGGGCAAAGGTGACTTTTTAAAAGTCATCCTTCCACAATATTTATTGAAACGTCTGACTTCACCAGTGAATTGGGCTTGTAAGAAATATTTGAAACAGTCAAACATAAATTTGTTTTTGTTTCCTAGGCTAAGATAACAATTATTAAAATTAATATTGTATCCTAATGCTTTCCTATGGAACAGCCAATCCCATTACAGTGAAAATAGCTCTGAGGTGAGGTAATAGGCACTCTAATGACATGTTCAACATTAACATTACCATTAACCTTTAAATGTTCTACTTTTAAATGCCATGCACCATGCCTTGATGGGCAGTAAGGCTTACATAGGGGTTTATTGTAAACATTTTAGAGGAGGGTTTTATGCCTGCAAAAAGTGGTTATTTTGACTGATCAAGTTTGCAGTACAACCTTTGCAGGCTAGTGGTGGCATACCTGCAGTCATATTTACACGGCCACTGTAGTAGATGGCACAATGAGCGTGAAAGTCCACTTATGACATTTAAATTACAAGCCCTGGGTACCCCTTGGTACCATATACTGGACACTTAGAGGTAAGTTAAAAATGCCAATAAGGAATACACCAATTCTACCATGTTCAAAGGAGGAGCACAAGCACTTTACCCCTGGTTAGCAGAGGTAAAGTGCACAGGGTTCTACAGCCAGCAAAAATAGGGTTCAGCAAAAAGGCAAACCAAATTCAGAGTGACCCTGCAGAAAGGGCAACATTTCCAACATTTAGAGCCTGATTTAGAGTTTGACAAAGGGGTTACTCCATCACAAACATGACGGATATCCCGGCCACCGTATTACAAGCTCCATAGGCTAAAATGGAATTGTAATACCGCGGATGGGATATCTGTCACGTTTGTGACAGACTAATCCCCTCTGCCAAACGCTAAATCAGGCCCTTAGTAATGTGACATACAGCCATGGGCAGACCTTCTCGCCCACTGTTTTGCTCTTAAAAACGTGTTATTCAAAAGTCCTCTGAGGTGCATTAGCAGTGCAGTCTACTACACTGCCTGCTTCCATTTTGTTGGATGGTTATGTTACTACATTTGGACTGTATCTATGCTTGAGTTGGCTTCCTTGGGGAGTTTGCACTGCCTCTGTCTGTGTATATATCATGTATGACACAAGCCCTTATGATGTCTGTCCATATTCTCTGTTTTGCATGTATGACAGAAGATTGCACTACTGCTACTAATGCTGTTCCTACTGTGTGTGGGAATTATGTTCTGCTGTTGCAACTTTAACTACTGTTTGAGTTTGAAAATACAGCACTGCACCCTGGGATGAAAGTCGCTCACTAAGTATTGGCTGCGAAATCCTCTTTTTCATGCATTTAGGACTATGTTGTGCTTTATGGGCTGGTAGTCTTTAATCTTGATTCTCGTGAGAGTTAATCCACATGTTTTTTTCATCTCGCTATAGCACAGTGCCTAATGCCCTTTCTGCACTCTTATCTGTGTGAAGAACATTAGGAGCCAAATCTGGTATTATGAGCTGTGTCTGGTAACTCTATGTTACATCAATGGAGCAAAATGTTGCCTGTACAGGCTAAAATGATAAAAGTATATTGTTCCCATGAAGTCTCATACTGCTGATGTTTCTCTGCAAAGAATGGTAGACATTATTTGAGCTTGTGACCAGAAGATTACAATAGACATTAGCAGCAAGCTTTATCCAGCAGGGAGCCATTTATCCACCTAAAGATGCAGTCCAAGTTTTTGGTGTCACCCAAGAACCCCCTTTCCAGCATGTTTGTAATCCAAGTTCACTTCTTTGTGGTATATTACACTGAATTTGGTCTTGACAGCAGCAGTACTGGATGACAACCACTGAGCTACTCAAATCTGGGGAAACTACAACAAAGGACACTAGGATCACAGTCTTGAAACATGCTTTGTTATGTTGGGTCTGACACCTAGGCCTGACTGACGCGAGATCGTGAGAACCCAAGTATAGTAAATGTCATCGAAAAGGGATCTGAAGATTGTAGAGTATTTGCAGTCTCCATCCATTTACTAACATCTTGACGCTCAATCCATGTTAAAGTTAATATAGCACTAAGACTCACAGGGACCTATTCAAGTAAATTTACAATGATTAAACCTATACCTGTAAATTTACTCTCACATATTAGAGTAAATTAACTACTTTTGGCTATGCTCCATTTCTGCGTCAAAATGTTCTCCAAAGTGTACACTTACAAGATACCAGGAGATGTAGCCCAGTATACAAGTGTAAAGTTACTACTTGTAACTTTCATACATTGGCAGAGATCTACATCATGGTGGAGATCTCTGCCACTGTGGGGAGGGACACCCTATGGGAAAGAATAGGGACATTATTAAGGTTTATTAGTTTTAATTTATTAAAGTTTATTCATTGTTTAAACATAGTTTATTTATTTTATTGTAAAATATAAAGGCAAAATAAATTAGAACATATATTTTACCCAAAGAACAAATAAAAATAGGTGTTAACACACAACGCCTCTTTAAAATAGATGTTTATTAATTAACTTATACATTCTTATTTATTTAAAAATTATTAACTTTCACAGAAATTAAAATAAAAACTCCATCTATAGCAACTTTAGTTTTTATTAATATTTAGTACATTTAAAAGTTGTATTTAATGTAAAGCATATTTTAATTTGTAATAAACGTTTAAGGATGTATTTGTTAAATAAGTTAGCTATTGACATTTAAATTAATAACATTTAATTAATAATGTTGCATATCTTTTAGGATAGATAGAATGTTACATTAAATCCCATTAAGCCCCTGTTTCTATTATTTTCTATATATTGCTGCAGTATCTGAGAGAGGCCTTGTGTGGTGCTAGACTTACTCCAAGGCTGTAATATCAATATAAGTGCACTGTTCCACAAGAGAGAGAGAAACAAGACAACCAATCGAGTTTGGAAGTGGCGAATAAGTACTGAGTATACTCAGGAGAGCCCTCAAGCACCCACTTGGGTGACAGGTATCATCATCTGGCTTACTCCTCGCCAGATTGGTGCTGCAATGCCTGGCGGGCTACCCAGCATTCTGGGTGGCACTCAACCATTGTAAAATTGCTAACAACAAGGTTCTGGGAAAGAAACTGAGTAAGAAACGGAGAGTGTAGAAAAAGAGACAAAACTCTTAAAATTAGCTCTGAACCTGAGCCATTATTTTAATGCGATAGGGATTGGGTCCAGGCCAAGATTAAAAACAAAAATATAAGAGTGTTGCTGGAAATAATGTACCATTACACTCTATAATTAGGGAAGGTAGTTTACCTATTACTCCAAGGCTGAACTGGAGTAATGTACTACTGTATTGTCACCTTTAGGAGAGTAGTAACTTTAGTATGTAGTTTGTGAATAGCAATGGTCCCATTTATTAGATGATATTCTCTGTTTTCCCATCAATCCCTCAGTCATTCCCACATTTACTACTAAGTACACATGCAGAGATCTCTTCATAGAATATGTAGGAATGTTGGAACTGAAGATTTCCACCTGTCAGTTTGTGAACTGAATTTTGTAGTAAGTAAATAGTACTACAGAAGTACTACATTAAGAACTACAAAATGCAGTTTGTGAATCAGGCCCATAATCACTAGACTAATATTTGTGATTGTATCTTTGCCCCTGAAGATTTCAGGTTCTTTACATTTTGAAAACAAAGGTGCTCTATATTTTTTTGTTGAAATAAAAAAATTTAGGACCTCATTATGAGGTTGGCTGTCCGACAACGGGACCGCAAAACTCACGGGGAGGACATTACCGCCCCGGTGGTAATGTACTGCCCACCATATTACAATGTTCCTGCCGAGGTGACCGGCAGGAACATCGCATTACGCCTTCCTGCCAGGCTGCCTGGCGGGAACAGTGTTAGGATTTTGGCCTCTGCTTCTTTAAGGAAGCTGAAGCCAATATCCCAACACTCCAGCGCATTGAGTATGTACACTGTCTGCATAGGTGCTGGGCAGGGGTCCCCATTTGCTGCTCATACCGGAGGCATGGGCAGTGCAGGGACCGCCCAGTGGCCCCTGGCACTGGCTTTCCACCATCCTTTTCATGGACGGCTTCCTGCTATGAAAAGGCTGGCAGAAAGAGGGGTTGTAATCAGCCAAGCGGCACCGAGTTCAGTGCCGCCATGGCTGGTTACAGGCACGACCGCTGTCACCCTGTCTTCATCTTTGATCCTGGCAAGGACAGTAGTCTTTAGGCAGGTCCACCCACCAATCCTGTAATGTGGTGTTTGGACCACCACAGCTGCTGCTACATGAACTGGGGTAAATTGAGGTCATGTTTTCCAAGCCCCTAAAGGTCTGAGAGATAGGATGACATGAATATAAAGTACTGGATTACAAGTATTTAGTAAGCAAAAGGCAAGAAAAAGTATGTAGAAGTAAATGCTATTGAGAAAGTAAGCAGTTTGTAAGGACCACTTCTCTATTGCACACAATGGAACAAAACATGGCTTGACACTTCATCCATATGCATGTCCACTTACCTCCATCAACAGTCGGAACCCATCCCTCTTTTTAATCTCTTCAATCAAGAATCTAAGGAATAAAAACACAAGTCAGTTCTCCAAAGAAATTAAAAATTGCCTCTACTATATTCTGTCTAGACCAAGTGCCAATACACGACCAGTCACAAATACACTGATCCAACATGTGCTGGCAGGGACCTTTTCTGTTTAGATCTTCTCCACAAATGACATGTTCCATCCTCATCAGCGTCCTCAATAAGTGTAACTGATTGCTCTTAACCTGTCAACGCATGGCTATTTTATTATATGCTTTGTCTCAATGGAGGGCACTAACATCATATGTTGTGCCTTTCCTGAAGTGGAACCTATGCACTAGCACTGCTCTGTATGAAGTCTCCTTGGCTGTATCTGGAAGTGGTGAATGGTGGGACTGGGAATCATACAACTGCCCCGTAGTTCTGGTTGAACAGGACTATAATGATTCCTTTGTAATGATAGGAAAAGACTTGGGTGCTTTGCTTCTCATATACTTTGATGGCCATTAAGGTTAATGGTGTTATTTTTATGTGGCTTGAAATCTCATCTCAGCCAATACTATAAAGCCTTGAGGCCAAACAGAAGTCTCTTTGGAACATCTTGTGGTAAAACTACTGTGTGTCCACTTGTTGGGATACTGTGCTCTTGTAGGGTACGTTTCCTCTAGTACCATTGTTTCTACCAGTCATTTGCCCTATTTGAATTTCTCTTTTGTTTATTCAGTGCCTTTTAATAAATCCCGGAGTTCAGTCTTGTGCATAATTCCCAGAGTTCAGTCTGACCTTTTGATTGGTTAGTCTGCTTCTAGTATCCACTAGCCCTGCTTCAATTGGAGTGCTTGATTTCCCTAGATCAGCATTGCTTAGGCTTTTTTTTATAACTTTTTTTATTGGTTTTATACTGAATCAACATAGTCAATACAATACAAGCATTAAGCTCAAGCTGTGGGGCCACAACATAAACATCAAGCAGTTCAGGTATTCTACATAGGGACATACACAATGGCAGTTAAAGGCAGCCATCACTGCCGCAAACACTTAAATAGTCATAATCATTACAATTGGGCACAGTCATTAGGGGTCAGGCTTCTCCACCCATACTCCCCAGATTTGGTGCAACTTTTGCGTGACGCCCCTCACCTAATACACCAGTTTTACAAGAGCTGCAAATAAGTACATGCCATGGATCCACTCCTGAAGAGACAGGCCTGAACATCTCTCCATTGCCTGGCAAGATCCCTCTTAGCCACCATTTGTGCCATCGCAAGGAGTGAGCAGGTCTCCCAGGAGTCTTCCACAGATTCCATTATCCCCAAAAGTATGATTTTAGGATCCAAGATCCAGTGGGATACTGACCACCCACCCCATGTGTCTGTTGACCAAGGACCAGCATACCTTCACCTCTGGACTAGGCCAGATAGTGTGATAAAAGGTACCTGGAGAGGAACTGCAACGCAGGCACACAGGGTCATGGGCCCTACCCATGCGACAGAGACATTAAGGGGCATAATAAATCCTGTCAAAATATTTAAAGTGTATTAGGCGTAGTCGCATTGATATCGCCAACTCCCTTGGGGCCATCATTACCTAAACCCTGTCATTGTCATCTAGGGTACCAACGTCTTGCTCCCATCTGGATCTCAATGCCCCTAAGGGGTCGGGTGCATTTGTAATCAGGTATGTGTAGAGCCAAGATATCTCACCCCTATCTAATCTGTCGGCCACCTGCTTACACTTAGGTGGGCTGAGTTCAGGAAGGGTTGTGATCCTATCTGTATATCGCTTTAAGGCATACCACAATTGCAGGTAGTGAGAAAGTTGGGAGGGATGGAGGAAGAAATCATTCACCAACTCCTGAAAGAAGCGCATATGGCCGTCCTTTTAGACACCTCCCAAAGTGGAGATAATGATTAGGTCCCAGGGTTGAAATCCAGCTAGCCTTGTCGTTTCAGCCACCCACATACCATGCCACAGGGGGGGTAGCCATCGTAAGGGTATCCTGGCACTATATATGGTGAAGTGCTGAGTACCAACAACTACTTGGGACCTGGGTTACCGGCGGAAGAGAGCGTGGGGGCCCCCGGACGTATAACAAGGAGAGCAAGCAGTGGGGCTGCAGAAGTGCGATTTCAAGTCTGTGGGCCCTCTGTCTACCCGAAACCTGTCTATTGTGACTAGCTGCGAAACCCCAATAGTATAAACCACCAATCCCAGCCCCCTGTCATATGCAGAGCGGCTGCACTTCGCAAACGATACCCTAGGGGTCTTCCTGGCCCAGAGAAAGGTGGATACATGTGACTGTTGTTCACTGAAGATTGAAGGCGGTATCTTGTAGGAGTAATGCTGTACTGCATATAGAAAGCAGGGGAAAGCTGCCATTTTGAATAGGGCCCCCAGCACTTGTTAGTCTTTTGACTTTTGTGGCCCTGCCACATTATTACAAGCAGGGGACCTCTTCCTAAGCAATTTCTTTGATTTGAATCTGCAAACAATACACCAAGAAACAAGTATAAATCAAACAAATACACAAATTATGAAATATTTTATTTTGTTCAGGAACAAATAGATATGCAAAATCAAAATTTTAAATTTTAATTTGAAACTTAAATCTTTGTAAAATGTTGCTTAATTTTAAAAAAATGATGCAAAACATGCTACATTCTAGCACATATTTTATCGAAATGTAGGCTCTCTTATTTTACGGCACATACTAGTGATTCAATAGAGGCACCAATCGACCATACTAGTTTCCATTTGTTGTACTTGCGCTGCTCCCACGAATCATAATAAGGATACCAACTTAATTTTTAGCCTCCAATTTCGAATTTCTTCACATTTACAGAACATTTAACATTTTCTGTTTTGCTTTTATGGATAAATATTGTATTAATCTGCTAATATTATTTAATTTTCGAAATAATCACTGAGTTGATGTCACAGACCCAAAGCTAAGAACCGGTTCTTGATTTAGCCTTTGTCTCAATGGATGACCAGGTGCTCTGAACTCTCCTGTAATCAATGTGCTGTGCTCCCATGGTTATGTCCCCTCCTGGCCTGTATGATGTATGCCACTGTTTGCCTGCCTGTAGAAACTGGAAGGAAAAGTATTAGGGAACAACCAGGCTCAGAGTAAGGCCAAACTGGCCATACCGGACATCAGGCGTTTCCCTGTGAGGCTGGAAGGATGGGGGTTGCTTATGTTACTAGGGGTCAGTTTTGTAGCAGTGCGGTAGTTTTGAAAGTACTGCAGAGTTGCTTGTATATCCAACAGTTTTCAGGCAACAATAAAAGTGCCAAGATAACTCTGGGACTTAATGTACCTGCTGGAGAGACATCAGTGTTTTGTCTAGTGGCAGTTTTTGTCATCCCAGGGAACGCAGAGGGTTAATATGCCTGCTGCAAAGAAAGTGTACTATGTAGATCACAGAACAGTATTTTATGTACATAGCTCAGTGAGATACTGCTGTCGTCAGAAAGCTCCCTCTGTTACTGTGTAGTTCATATGTTACAATCATCATCTATCACAGGGAGCTCTGAACTGCCACAAAAGAGCTGCATACAAACTGCATGGTACAGGTTAGGTTAGGTTTTTTCTCAGTCTTTGATTATCCCTATTTCTGCTAAAAAAGGTTTTGTTTGGGTAGAAATAAATTGTAAATTGGTAAAGTCAACCCTAAGCATTGTGTTACGTTCGGAATCCTGAGTTTATGCTTCCCCAGATCAAGCACTCTTAAAAAATGGCCACCAGTATGGATGACAAGTGAATTCTACACGTTGTAGTCACCTTTGTCGACATTTTCTATGCACTGATTTACACACATATGATTCATTGTCTCTGTATGTGTGAGTAATGTAAAGTGCTCCAGCACCTTATGCTAGTAAGGGAGGTGCTATTAAACAAATTAAATACATGTGAGAGAGGGGCAATGGAGAGATGAGAGGCACTTTTAGAGGGTGACAGTGAGGGAATCATTTAAGGACCCCTATAAAGATGGCTACTGGCGCACTGTAAGGTCATCATAAATTATTCTTTAAAAACTAATACATTTGGGTACAATTGTTTTTTTTTAGACTTACCTTACAGTGGATGGGGTGGGGCTTTGTCTCCCAGCCTCCATCTCACAGAGGGCTGGCCCTGACGCACAAATAAAGCGTGGTCGCCTCCCCGCAGTGTGGGGGGCCAGGAAGGAGCGATCGCCACCTATCTTGAGGGATTTTGGGCTTACCTTACAGCTATTGATACTTTGTAGAATTTTAATTTGTGTGAGGGCAATATTCCTAGAAACTAACAATGGATGCACTGACTAGAGTACGAGGCGATACAAAATTGTTACCTGACGAGCTCTATAATTGGAGCAGGAGAAGAGCCAATCATCGACATGTGAAAGACAGTTTAGTTATATCTTAGATTTGAGGTTCTACTTTCATTGGACTAAATGTAAAAGTATGATTGTTTGACCAATAGCAATGTGGGAAGATGACCTAGTGAATCTAACTTAGCCAGACTGTACCAAAAGGAGACACCACACTTTTTCCTAAGTGCATCAATAGGAGACACACTCACTTTTTTTCCTAAATCTTTACTGAAAAGTACCCTCCCTATTGTGCATGTTCCTGTGACATTCCTATCTTGAACTTTATTGCTGAGTCCCGATTGCTTTGCTGACCGAACCGATGTCCAATTGACAAAGCAGCTAGCTGAACCATACTGAGGCAGGGTATAAGACTATGTTACTGATTGTCATATCTACTTGTTTTAGTCTTTAGGTACCAACCGCTAATTTTGATAGAGACATAGCTAGATGTTTTCCAAATTTGTGTTGACTAAATTGTTTTGCATGAAGCCCAAACATGCTATTATAATCAGAAGATTAGTTAGGAGACTAACTGATGATGCTTGCTAAATATTAACAACAGTTTATGTATTTTCTTTGCTGAATTTAAATGTATATTATATCGTTTGCGCAGTTATTCTTGCTAATAATTTGCACTGTAACTTTAGAATGTGTAGTAGCTCAGGCTTTGATTAGATTGCGATTGGATAGCCAGTATTGTTTCTGTATGATTATCATTTGATATTGAGACTAGGTTGTGTGACATTAGCATTGTTAATATAGGGAAATAAACATTCTAACTTTTACATAAAGGTGTGGTTATTCATTGCCAAAGGGATTGTGGTGTGTGAAATTACTGACTCCCAAGATTATTGGTCCTATTGATTGATATTGTTATTGATTGGTATTGAAATTTAAAATTATGGTGGGAATTACTCTAAGCGCAGTCAAAAGGTCCATCAAACCTCTAACGCGTTCCCTTTTAAATTAATGAGCAGAAACCAAATAAGGCCAGACGTGCTAACAGAGATGGTAGCAAAGTATGATGGTTAGTCTCCTTAAGAGCCCATCATAAAGTTTAGAGATAGGTAGAGGGTATAATGGTTTGTCTCCTTATGAGCCCATCATAAAGCATTTTGCCCCCTAGAAAAATAAGCGAGAAATAGCAGGTACCCAGAGTCATAGATTGGGTACGAGAAATTGGTGAAAGTTTGGATTTTCAGATTCGATGATACAAAGGGGAGAGAACATGTGTCCCTAAGAAAGTAGAAAGAGTTTGCCAGAACCCTGGAGCTTGCCAATGATTGTGTGAGGATGTTCTCGGCGTTCTAGTGACAGTGTGAATGGAATAGGTTTTGCACTTGCACAGCTTATGCAAATTGCAGGTGAATTGTGATGTTTGTGAGGGTTTATGGAATTTACGTACTCCAAATGAAGTTGATGAAGGAGTTTGCGTACTCCGAAGTGTGAAAGTAGGGAAGTCATCGAACTTCACATGTGTGTGGCACTTTGTGCTCAAAAACTGTCCACGTGGTTGTTGGTATACAGGCCCTGCGAGGTCTAAGATTCAGGAGTATATTGAAAAGTGTATGAGACACTTGGTTTTTATTGTAATTTGTCTGGTTTAGTAGGTTGATCAGGCGTGATCGACAAGTCACAGTGTGAGTCAAAGTGAGCAAAATAATTTTTCGACTGAGATCTGGCGAGTCCTATGTGCACCAGGACAGACCCATTGATCAGTTGAGAGTAAAATTTGCAGCTCAAATTTTGCTTGCGAATCAGGGAGATTAAGAACAAAAGAGTAGCTGCTAGAGCGAAACGCCGTCAGTGAAAAATCCGTAAGGTTTCTGAAGCAATTGTGTTACCCTATCTGTAGTAAACGGACAAACTGAGGTTTTGATTTTCTTTAGTGCTCACAATAATTTTGCATTAGTTTAGTGCAAATCTGAGTTTAGGAGGACAAGCCACAAGACTTTGTCAGCCACTGTACGTGTGAGTGTGACATCATTGGAGCCGCAATAGGATAGGTTGGTTAGTAAGAATGGTCACACATGGATTGGCGGACAACCCTGAAGTGCAGTTGGTTGAGAAGGTTGGCGAAAGGGATTCTGGGATTGAAAGTCACTTGCTGATTTGATTTAGAATAACATAAAGGTCACAGAAATTAAATTTTTCAAAGCTGTAAAGAGTGCCCAAAGGGACATACGTATATTGCAACAAGTATAGGAGACATTGTACCGCCACAAGGTACACCTTCTTACAATGTATTTGAAGAGAAGTGTGCTGTGTCATCTCTTTGGCTGAAGGAATGGTGCAAAGTGACAGAGAAAGATGTGGGTTTAGCGTTTCCTGCTCCTGGAACATTTAGTTTGAGGAGCTTAGAGAATTTGAGGAGGGTGCTATATGATTCGAAACCTCCTCCGAGGCCAGCACAGTTTGAGGCATTAGCAATAAGGGAACTAGTAGCAACAGAAATTTGAGGAGAATGAGAAAGACAGAAAAGACAATAGTGGAGGCTAGATGGGACAGCGATTTTGGAGAACCGAGACTTTACAAGGAATTAAGTTGTTTCCTGCAATTACACGGGACAGCAAGAGAGAAGAAAGGAAAGCTACCAGAAATACAAACACACGTCCCTCCAAGAATATGGAGTGGAAATCAAAAGAGTGTAGGAGATCTTCAACACTTGATGAAGAGTCGGATGATGATGAGTTCATTTTACAGTTACTGAGAAATCGTCCCCCACCATATGCAGCACAAGAGAGCAGTCCGAGCACTAGTGTAAACCTTTCAGCCCGCACCGGTTAACATGACAACAAGTCCAATACAGATTAATCCTAAACTGACACAGAGCCCAATGCAGAGCAGTCCTAATCTGTCTACTACATCGGCAACTCCAAACCAATGCCACAGTTAAATATCCCTAGAATTTACCCTGATGTACCCATTGTGGAAACTGCAACAAACTTAATAGTGCCACAGGACAGGTTTTCCTGAAACCAGCTTTGGTTCAGACAGAGCCAACTCCACTCCTACTGCCTCAAGTGCAGACACAAACAATTCCAAAGTACACTCCTATAACAGGAACACAGATTAATATGTCCTTACTGATGAGTCAGAATACGGGAATCATGCTACTGCAAAACCCAAATGAGAGAACAAGCCCAGATGCAGTATCTGTACCCGTCACCATTGGTCCAGTCATACCATTGTTTGCCTAGAGAAATAGCAGTGCAAACGGACAGGGAGTCCTCAGTCAGAATTCAATGAGAGGAGGACTCAATGAGAGTGCCAGAGTAGCCTCTTATGTGGGACAGACCTTTGATGGAACAGGATCATTGTTAGACCTTAATCCTTTTGGAGTTCCTCCGAATACTGGAACAGGGTCAAACGTCAGTCCTAGCCTGAAGTTACTGACACCGCAATCTCCAAAACTAACTGTACAACCGTTAACTTATACTCAGCCCAACAACATTTCACTGCAAGGATTGACCTCCCAACAATTAACTGAATGGTTAGATAAGCTGAATAGCCCACAAAGTGCTCCTAGGGGAGAAGAATACTGGAACTTTACTAGACTTGGGATAGAACCGGGTAAACTTATTGAAGGAACTATGGGTGTGTGGCAGTGGGATAGCGATAGGGATGAAAGAGACACTCCGTTGTTGATTTTTATACAAGAGGTTTTATTTAAAGTGTATAGGTGCCTTCACACAGTCTCTCTCTTTTTTTAGAAGTTGCGTATCTACTTTGTTTTCTTCTGTTCTAGGGTCTCCGGCGTCTGAGGACATGACTCTCGGCGATGGTGGTGTCAGGTGGACCGGGAAGGAAAAAAAATTGAACAGTAGGTAAGTTGTAAGTTTGGGGATTCCTGGGATGGTGTTAGTAGGGGAGAGGGCCTAGAGAGAGAGAGAAAGAGAGAGAGAGAGAGAGAGAGAGAGAGAGCGAGAGAGAGAGAGAGTGTGATGCCGTGGGAATGGTGATGGTCGAGGTAGTGGTCCAGAACTGGGGTAAAAGAAAAGGACTCTAATGGAGGATAGGATCCTGTCTCCACTTTCACCCTGGTGAAGCTCAAACTTCCTTCCTTTATCACAGTTAGAGTGCCTCCGTGGTTGTGATTAGTGCTCCCCCCCTTATTGGTGTCCACCCCAGAATTATCCCTTCCCAACCTCCCTCTGCTCCCTCTCTCCACCCTCCTCCCTTCCCACTAGAGCGTTCAACTTTGTTTTGAGGCAGGACCGTACCTGCTGCAGCCACACCCCTCCAGGGACGTGTTGGAATTGTTGCTCCTCGGAGTCTCCTTCTCCGTCCTGTTTCTCGTCTCGGGTTTCCAAGGGTCTTGGATCGATGTTCTCTTACTTGCTTGCAGGCAGGATGCTTTCCGCGGCGTCTTCCTCCGTGCTCCCGACGTTTGTGGTCACGTTCTTCTTCCTCTCTCCGGCGTCTGTCTCCTCTTCTACACCAACGCGCCACGCGCTTTGTCCTTCGACTATTTTCATACCTTTAGAAGCCCGGATATCCGGGTTCCTAGCAGACGCAAGTCCTTCGTCCATGGGACCCCCGGGGCACTCTGTGTACGAACGATTCTCCGCGTATATAGCCAGGGCTTCCGACGCCCAGCTACAGGGTGTAAACTGACTCATATCCTACACAGAAGCAGAACTGCGATACTTGTGCCCGAAAATGACAAAGGAAGCGAGTGAGGTACATCAAAGTCTAGCAGATTTAGCAGAGAAATCCAGCATAGAAATTGAGAAAATAAAACACTTGAAGAGGAGTTATAGATTAGATTTTGACACAAAAGATTTTGAACACATGAGATTCGCAGGAATGAAAGCACACCTTAGGAAATCCTTCAAAGCGTTCAAACATGTGGAGCCTTAGACAAATGGAAAGGCAGATGGGTGAAGAAAAGAGATATGAAGAAAAGGGATTCTGCCAATCTTACTGCAAATGTGCAGCAGGTTGGGCACCCAGTAAGAATTCTGCCAATGAGAGAAATTCCAGGAGGGAATTTTGTTCATGTCCCTTGGAGCAGAAGTGGCATTCTGTCATTTACCAACGATTATGCCAGGTTGAGAGAAAAACCAGTAGAATAGTACCAGCAGACAGGTGTGTGAAACTCGCAAAATGCCTGTGGGAATATTTGAAAACCCTTTTAGAGATAGTAGTTCCAGCAGATTTATGGATTGAATGCAAGAGGAGTGTAGATTGGCCGACAAAGGAACCAGAGAGAGACCCAATTACAGGTGCACCATCTCCAGAGGTGATGAAATATTATAAAGTGATTGAGTTTTTGAGAACCAGAATTTTGCCTAAAAATATTGATTGGCAGCGTATAGACAGAACATCATAGGAAGCTAAGGGGTCAATTCATGCATATAATGAGAGATTGTTGCAGGCGTTTAAACATTACAGTGGTACAGAAACAATTGAGCTGAAAGACATGATTCATTTTGTTTTCAGATTTGTGGAAGGATTGAGACCTGAAATTGGACAGATGATAAGAGTCATTTGAGTTTCTGGCAAGCGAAGGTGATCGATGAGGTTTTGCAGTATGCAAAGTACGGTAGTGACAAGATTGAGTTAAAGCTGAGAAAGCTAAAAGACAACGCAATGGTGATACAGAGTCAAGCAGCACAAACAGGGATGCAGGGAAATTTTCTGCAGAAGCAGCCACGGGAAATGTGGTATTTCAGAATGAGGAGAGAGGCAGAGGTCGCGGAGGAATTGGAAACGGAAGGCGTAGTCCCGATTTGGGTACTGTAGTGGTTCAGAATGATGTGCAGGGAGTGAAGAGATTGTTGCCATGTCACGCTTGCAGAGGGATTGGACGTTGGAAGCAGGAGTGTCCGATGTTGGTACAGTAAGGTGTCGTTCAGCAAACAAGTGACATCAATTATTTCCAAAACATGAGAGGACCTTGAATGAGAGGTCATAATCCACATTTTCAAAGTAACGTGAATCAGATGCAAGGCTTTCAACCCATGCAACAGGTACAAATGCCACATATGCAGATGACCCAGTCGCAGCATATGCAAAAGCAGGTTCAAATGGTACCTAGACGGCAAATTCAAATACCTCAAGCCCCAATGGGGCAGCAGCAGGTGAATCTTCCTCAACAGGTCCCCAGTCAAAGGTTTAACCAAAGTAATAACACAGTACACCAATTCCCGTTACACAGTGAGAATGGAATAAATGATTATTGGGTGAATGAGAGTTCGGATGAAGAAGAAAGCATGCTTGCATCCTCAAATTTGTAGTTTGTGACTCAAGTCCAGTATCCTTACTGGCAAGGAACTTGTTGTGTAGAACAAGGGGTTGATCACCTGCTCATATGATGGAATTGAAATTCAGACAAACATTGATGATGATGATGAAATAGCTCCAGAGACAGATTGCAAGAAAATAAATGAGGAATACCCTTTGATTAGTTTCTTTCCAGTTTTCACAGTAAATGATCTTCCTCCTGATTTGCAAGGAACAATTAAAGTGAAAGTGTGGGATGTGACAGGAAAAGACACAATTTTTCCCAGATTCCCCAGTACCACATGACACAGGACACCATTGAAACAATTCCACCCATAATTGCAGAATTTGTGAACCAAGGGGTTTTGAAAGAAGTGTTGAGTAGTCCATGTAATTCACTGATAATGGGATTGAGAAAGCCCTGTGGGAAATTCAGAATTGTTCAAGATTTGGGGAAAATAAATTACATTGTGTTTAAATGTTGTCTTGTGGTGCCAAATCCAGCAGTGATTTTGTTTCAGATCCCATGCGATGCCGAATGGTTCACCGTAATACACCTGTCACAAGCATTCTTTTCTGTACCTCTTCATGAGGATAGTCAATTCTTTTTCTGTTTCAAATTTTTAGATCGAGTCTACTGTTGGTGTAGAATTCCTCAAGGGTTTTCAGAATCACCTTCCATTTTTCACCAGATCTTGAGAAACAACCTGGAGTCATTGGAAATGCCTTTCGAATGGGCATTGGTACAGTAAATTGAATTTATTGTGTGTAAAGGCGATGTTCCTAGGAACCAACAGTGGATGCACTGACTGGAGTACAAGACGATACAAAGTTGTTACCTGACGAGCCCAACGATGGGAACAGGAGAAGAGGAGCCAATCATCGACATGTGAAAGACAGTTTAGTTATATCTTAAATTTGAGGTTCTACTTTCATTGGACTAAATATAAACGTACAATTGTTTGACCAATAGCAATGTGGGAGGATGACCTAGAGAATCTAACTTAGCCAGACTGTACTGATACCACACTTTTTTCCTAACTGCACCGAGAGGAGTCGCGCTAACTTTTTTTCCTAAATCTTTATCAAGAAGTATCCTTCCTATTATGCCCCTTCCTGAGACATTCCTATCTTGAACTTTATTGTTGAGTCTCGATGTCTTGCTGACCGAACAGATGTCCAATTGAGGAAGACTGTCGCAGCTTGCTGAACCATACGGAGGCAAGGTATAAGACTATGGCCCTCATTAACCCAGGCGGACGGGGGAGAAGTGGCGGTAAAACCGCCAAGAGGCCGGCGGCAAAAAACAATTAATTATGACCATGGCGGTTACCGCCATGGTCATCCGCCACTTCTCCACTCCGACCGCCACAGCGGTGACGACCACTGGGCTGGAGACTTCGGTCTCCAGCCCAGCGGCCTTCACCACACCGCCGGCGGTATCAGGACCCTGCATACCGCCATGGATTTCGGGTGGTTTGGAACCACCACGAAATCCATGGCGGTAGGTACTATCAGTGCCAGGGAATTCCTTCCCTGGCACTGATAGGGGTCTCCCCCACCCCCTCCCCCACCCTGAGTCCTCCCCCCCACCCCCCCTGCTACCCCTCAAAAGTGGCAGCCCCACCCCTACCCCCAACATGCACAGACACACACCCCTACACGCACACATACACTACAACAACACATACCCGCACACATAGAAACAGACATGCACACAGACCGACCCGCACACATTTCCCATACACACAACCCCCCTGCATGCATACACGCACTGACACACGTCCTCTACATACTCACACGCACAACCCCATGCACGCACACAACACACAACACCCCTCCACCCCCTCCCCTAACGGACGATCAACTTACCTTGTCCGTTGATCCTCCGGGAGGGGATGGGATCCATGGGGGCTGCTCCGCTGCCAGCTCCCTGTCACCAGAACACCGCCACATTGAATCATGGAACTTGATTCGGTGGGCGGTGTTCTGATGACGGGGCGGTGGAGGTGGAGCAACCTCCACTTCCCTGCCGACCGCCAGTATGGCTGCTGGCGGCTCTCCATCCGAAAAAGGACGGAGGGCTGCCAGCAGTCATAATACGCCGCGTGGAAAACCACCTGCACGGGCGGTCTTCAGCATGGCGGTACCTCGGCGGTCTTTGAAAAAGACCGCCGAGGTCGAAATGAGGGCCTATGTTGCTGATTGCCATGTCTGTCTGATTTTGTCTTTAGGTACCAACCGCTAATTTCGATAGAGCCATAACTAGATGTTTTTCCAAATTTGTGTTGACTACATTGTTCTGCATGAAGCCCAAAAATGCTATTCTAATCAGAAGGTTAGTTAGGAGACTCACAAAGGATGCTTGCTCAGTATTAACAACAGTTGATGTATTTTCTTTGCTGAATCAAATGTATGTTATTTCTATTGCACAGTTATTCTTGCTATTGATGTGTGCTGTAATTCTAAAATGTGTAGTGATCCATGCATTGATTAGATTGAGATTCTTTAGAAGATTCGGTCAACCAGTATTGTCTCTATATGTTTATCATTTGATTCTGAGACTGAGGGCCAGATGTAGCAAGCAGTTTGCGCCATGCAAAATGCTGTTTGCGATGCTCCTTCACAATTTGCGAGTCGGTACCGACTCGCAAATTGTGAATGCGACTCGCAAATAGGAATGTGTGTCCCCTTCCTATTTGTGACTCGCATCGCTATGCTAAATTGCTTTGTGACCGCAAATGCGGGCGCAAAGCAATTTGCAGTTACCACCAGTGTCACACTGGTGGTAACCCATTCGCAAAAGGGAAGGGGTCCCAATGGGACCCCTTCCCCTTTGTGAATGTTGCCAAAAAGGGTTTTTCAGAGCAGGCAGTGGTCTCTGAAAAACCGAAACCAAATGGTTTTGTTATTTTTTTTATTTTTCAACTCGTTTTCCTTTAAGGAAAACGGGCTGCAAAATAAATTAAAAAACTGCTTTATTTAAAAAGCAGTCAGACATGGAGGTCTGCTGTCGTCAGCAGGCCACCATCCCTGTGAGTGCAGGGACTCGCTCAATATTAATGAGGTGGGTCTTTGCGACCCCATAGCAACTCGCAGACGGTGTCTGAGACACCGTACTGCATCCGATTTTGCGAGTCGGAAATTGCGAGTCGCACCGACTCGCAATTTCTGATTTGCAAAATCAGAAAATGCTACATCTGGCCCTAAGTTACGTGACATTAGCATTGTTCACATAGGAAAATAAACATTCTAACTTTTAAATAAAGGTGTGGTTACTGTTGGCCAAAGTGGTTATGGTGCATGAAAGTACTGACTCCCAAGATTATTGGTCCTATTGATTGATATTATTATTGATTGGTATTGAAATTGAATCTTATCGTGGGAATTACTCTAAGCGCAGTCAAAAGGTCCATCAAACCTCTAACGCGTCCGTTTATAAATTAATGAGAAGAAACCAAATAAGGCCAGACGCGCTAACACCGTCGTAGCCCGTAAGAGGCCGGGCAGGGCCCTCTCTCACTGGAATGCGGTCAGTGGTTTACTGACTCTAAGGTAATTTTAAACATGTAACTGAATTTTGACTGCTGTTCCACACCATTTGCCATATTGATCGATGGGAAAAAGCAAACTGCTACAGGTAGGATAAAGTAGTGCGTCTGGTTGTGGACTGTTGGTTACACTTACCTATTATCATTGTGCGATTTTACTCATCTAACTTTTTATCTGTGAGACCATGGGGAAAAGGAAAGCAATTCCGGTAGGAAGGACATAATTGCAAAAAGACACCTGTATCTAACAAATGATAATTTTTTGCTAAGGGCTGTTGACCTTGGAGCAAATTAAATTAAGCTGGCAGAGCGACACCTTTCCCTTACTATATAGTTCCTCTTGGCCCTCCCTTTCACCTCTTTAAACTTTCTCACCAAGGGCAGCTGGAATATCAGGATTGGCTGAGATCACAGCCCAAATGCAGGCCCCAAACTCTGAGTGAGCCACTGGGGCTGAGCCCTAAGGGGGCAGGTTACCCATCTCTGTTCAGCAAGAGGATTGTAATCATACAAATGATTAAGTCTCTGTTTCTGTT
The DNA here is from genome assembly GCF_031143425.1 of Pleurodeles waltl. NCBI lineage: Eukaryota > Metazoa > Chordata > Amphibia > Caudata > Salamandridae > Pleurodeles > Pleurodeles waltl. Next base: position 127,992,439 of record NC_090443.1, on the reverse strand, counting down.
CTGAGTCCCCTGGAGATGGTGAGACCTTCTAAGTGGTGTAAGAGAGTCCCTAAACCGAAACGGGTGCAGGAACCAGGCGGATTATCTGTTTCAGTACAGACCTTCCCCTCTTCAGATGACTCTTGGGGTCCTTTAAAGACTTTTATAAGTGATTTATTAGATATGTAATTGCGCCAGATATATGCAAGTCTTGAGGACAATCGAGCCAACCTAAGCCAACTAAGTCAACAAATAAACTTGCGTGAAGACTGTGCAAAACAGAAGGAGATGATTTAATTGGCCAAATCTGTCATTATGTCCCCTGCCCAATTTCTAGATAGTGGCCCAAACAATCTAGCAGGTCCTCCCTTACCTCATTCTACCGCTTTAGGATCGGTATCAGCAGCTACACAACCCACTGAAGCTGCAGCTTCTCAATCTTCAATACACCAGAATCAGCCCCCCCCCAATGCAAGTAATAGGGATTCAGGGGTGCTCTCTAATACTAGTTCGCAGTCCATTCATCCAATAGAACCAATGATCTCTCCCAAGTCCTTTCCTTAAAGGTCTAGGCCCCTAATGCCTGTACTTAAGAAGTGACCCCAGAGAGATATTATTGCCTCAGACCAAAATACCCTATCTATTGTTGATCTCCTGCCAGCCTCAGGTTCATCTATCATTATACTGGCAAATGTACCCTGCGTACCTCCAGGCTCTCTGGAGTCGGCCGAACCCTTTAAGAACAAGGCTCTGTTTTAGCTAAATAGTAATATGAACCATAATTGTGACCATGCAAGTGAAATTCTCTTTGTAAGGAGTGTGGGTGATATTGGTCCCTTAGAGAGTATCCTTGTGGGTGACACTGTGATTGTGAAATTCCGCAGATCTATGATAGTGGGGAACATACTGTACCAAGCACAGGCGGGTATGATAAAATCCAGCCCCCTGAAGATCTCACCTCCTGGGTTTTTTACAGGCTTTTACATCTAGTTCTCCCACAAGAAAATAAGTTGATGGGCCTAAAGCATGCCCAAGACACTTTGCAACTGACTTTTCACTCCTGCTTGAGAATCGTTTTAATGTATTGTCAGAATTAGAGTCAAATGATTGGCTCCTCTTTGGAGAGAACAACGGGCCTTCGATTTTCTGGACCAGGGTACACATATCCACTTCCAAAAAATTCCTCCCCGCGATTGCCCCGGAGTTAACTCTCATATGTTAAAATCCAATGGGTCAGAACATGGCATGGCGTTGTTATCTTGGAACGTTGCAGGGATTTGAAATAAGTTGCACAATGTGGATTGGTTGACTTTTATCAGGACATTTGACATGATTTGTTGTCAGGAAGTGTATTTTTTTACACCATTACTATTAATGGATATAAGTCATATTGTACTAATGCGATTCTCTCAGTTGCTGTTGAAGGTACGGGAGGACTAGCAATTTTTGTGGCAAATTCAGCCAGGAACCTGGAATTCAAGTTAGATGAGTCAAGGCCTTGTTTTCACATTTTAAACATTTGTTTGGCCAGACAGTTTAATGTCTTTTTAATTAATCTTTATTTAAAAATGTTTAAGCACATCCTATTTGTATTATTGAAGAGTTGGGCAGGATAGTTATGAAGTGTGTGGACAAGGGGAATAGTCCCAGCTCAATCATTTGGGTGGGTGATTTCAAGATCTACAAATGCCCTTACGATGGGGGAAGTATAAGGCAACTTCTTCAGGATTCATGTACTAGAATGCACTTCTCTATGAATGGAGATTGTACAGCTCCAATGAGGGCGGTTAAAGAAGGAAGGCAGGGCTGCATATTGCCCCTCTTTCTTTTCTAAATTTATATAAATTCTTTAGGAACAACTTTAAGAAAGTGTACTGAAAATGTACCTAGAACTGGTGACCAGCTAGTGCCAGTCTTGCTGTATGCGGGTGACGTGGTTCTCTTGGTACACACACAAAATGGTCTGCAGAAACTTTTAGATGGGTTTAATGATTTTATGCTGGGACTGAAGCTTAAATTAAATCAGCAGAGGTCCTAGATAATATTATGTGGTCCTAAAACTCTTAAATCTAAGCCTTTTTATATTAGGGGAAGGCCAATTGAAAAAACACCAACTTTTAATTATTTAGGTTATTTCTTTTATGTGAACACTAAACGGGACAAGTTAATAAGTAGCAGGGCACAGAAAATGTAGGCAGAAGCCGGTGCAGGAGTTGGTTCACCTCTACAAAGGTAAGTGCTTAGCAGTAGGTACTTAAGATGCAGGAGTATGGAGCTATGCTGTATCAGGGAAGCTCCAGGTTGTGGAAAATACATTTTTGTGCAGGCTTATAGCTACTTCTAGATCCACTGCGAGTTTCATTGTACGTTCAGAACTAGGAGTAGACTATATAGAAGATTGCATTAAGTCGGCACCCATATATCTATGGCTAAAGATATGGAGCATCCCTCAAGCCCAGTTCTCTAGACGATTGTTGATGACTGTTTAAGCCTGGATAATATGATATTAATTCCATGGAGAACATATGTAAAAACCACTCTCCATAGCTTAGGTTGTGACATCTTTTTGACTACTCTGAACATATTTTTCTTACCTCCAAAGCAAAGCTCAAACAGTTTTACGAATCTACTAGAGATTAATCTAGACTTGAGGGTAATTAGGACATGCCCTCAGTCGGAAGATATATGCAAATTAGCGCAACATCTAGCATGGAACCATATCTGTCATGGATATGTAATCCAGAACGTAGATTTTACCTTACTAGGTTAAGGTTGAATACAGTCCACTTTTTAGTGGCCTTTATGGTTGGTGGCTCTTCTATTCCACCATGTCCCTGCGATGGGCATACAGATCAATCCACTCTGCACTATATGCTTTTTTGTACATTATATGATTCCCCTATATTGCGCTTTTTGCACCCTATGTTATTGCATAAGCACTTTGTATTCTGTAAGAAGGAGTTAATTTATTTACTGAGCCTGTCATCCTTTGATATTTGTTTCTTAGTGCTTAGTTAAATCATTTGTGCTAGACCATAAGTAGGACCTATGCACTTTAACCCCATTTAATTATTGTTTTATTATGCACGATTAGGCCTTTATTTTTTTTTAAAGTATGAGTTTTAGCTGCTATGTATATATACCAAACGTATGTATCTTTAGGATGTTTAGTGGATGAATTATTTCAATGTTTTAAATTGATCTTAAATGATGAATATTTAAAATGTTGTGCTTTTATGGCCATTTTATTGGCCAAATAAAGTTATTGAATTGAATATATAATGAGAAATGTGGTGTAGAATGCACAGTTCTTGCCTTTTTTCCCAAATCTTCTTGGTGGGGGGAGAAGCCCCCATTCTAGTGGTCACGCTCACTTGCTATGCACCTATGGGGGCTGAGGTGACAAACTTTGCCAGGGCTGCTTTGGGTTCCTAGTCCGGCCCTGGCTTAGAGTTCCTGGAATACCGAGCTTTCCATGCCATGGAAAGCTCAACAATGTTTTCGAGGTGCTAGAGGATGCTGTCACACCCACTCTGGAGACCCATACATGCCATGAAAAAAACATCTTCCCAAACCATTTTATCCTCAGTTACATTTGCCACCAACCCATATTTTCTCGGGAAATGTGGTTTTGTATGGTTCATTGCAGTCGAATGCCTTCATAATTGCAATCATGCAGGTCTTATTAATCAATTACGATGTCGTTAGTACACCAGCCTAAAGTTTTCTAAAGCTTAAGAGTTATTGCACATTTACACATATTTTAAATGCACTACCATTTTGGGAACCCATGTTGTATATTGCACATTTTAGCTGAAGAGTCCTAGTACGTGGAGTCTCGTTCTGAAGTTGACACAATGAAGCAAATATTGCAGAAATTAGTAAAGTCATCTGTGCGCACAAGAAAATTATATCAGACTTCCAAGTTCTTCTTGCATTCTTCCCACAAAGAGTCTGGCATCTACTAATTAGTCCCAGTTTGTAAGTTTCTAGCTCTCACATCTTCATGATTTCATTTACTTGCATTGAAAAAGTGTATAAATGTAGCACAAAAATATCTAGATTTTAGCACTACATCCTCCAAATGGTCAGGGGATGAAGTTCTGGTCTGTTCATTTAGTGTTTTAAATTTGCTTGATTTGATGTTTTGCATTAAACACCCTGGTTGTCCGTCTGCTTTTACACAGTGGAGCAGTTATCGTCTTTTTATACCAGTTGTCATTCAGTGCACATAAACTGCAAACAATTTCATTGTTTGGTGCAGCCAAATGACAGAGATTAGTGAAAGAAAAAAGAGGGTTCCAAATCCTGTCTTCAACCGCAGCTATGCAAGAAAGACCTTTCACTAGAAGTAAGTGAAGGAAATGATTTCAGGAATACCAGAAGGACAATAGGAGACATCAACAAATGCATCAGGTCTTCATGACAGATATAGAAAATAAGCCGTATTTTTCATTTCTCAGTATGCTATTTATTCTATGTGCACAGATGGCTTGCCATTTGTACTAATCTTGACCTTCTGCAGGCCCCTTAAGGTGTGGACCTAGATCTGGGATGAGGCCAGAGAAAAGAATTGAGATGAGAGGTACGTTTAGAAGAAATAGAGGTAATACTAAAGCATGTGGAGACAAGAGGGAATTCTCAGATAGATGAATGGGGAAGAGGAAAGGAGAGAGGTAGAAAGAGAGGTGGGGCAAGTGATTAGGACCGTGGTGAGAGAGCATTTAGGGGTGATGGGTGCAGAATCAGAGAGAAGAAGGTGACAGGACAGCACTGGGAGAAGAAGAGAGCTACCCTTTAGAGATTGAGGGGAGAAAATGAGAGTTGTAAAGCTGACACGGAAACAAAGATTGAAGAAAAATGAAAGAGGTAGGGACAAAGGTTCTAAAACAGTTTATGAGAAAGTTGTGATCATGAGAAAAGGGGAGAAGTAGAAGTAAGAGGAATACTGTTATAGAAAATGGTCAAAGTTATCCTAACGAAAAAGGTCAGAAAATGATAGAGATTGGGGAGAGATAAACTAACTAAAACTAGTGGTAAGAAAGTATGGGACGAGAAACTAGGAGCAAAATCATGAGACAGAAGTGGAAATAAGACTGGTAGGAAAAGAACTAAGAATGAGTTATGTAGATGTGAAAGAATTTCCTCAGATGTTTTCCTGAATAGCGGGTCTGGCATTTTGTTAATGTGGTATTTAAAGTTAACCTTGTGCTTCTCACTTACTTCTCAACAAGAATATTCACTAACATAGTTAGAAACATACTCTAGGATTCTTCTGTGAGAGCAAAAAGTAATCAACAGGCAGGTGTTAGACACCACAGGGGACTAGAGTGGATCCAGGCGGCTGTACTTCATTACTCAAAAATGATAATTGAATGCAGTGGTGTCTGTGCTTTGGTCTTGCTTGATCCATAGGCTACTGAATTTCACACAGTCAACAATTTCATCTTGCTCAACCACAACTTCAGGAGGGAAGGGTTGCAGGCATAGCTCTGGATTTGTCCTGTGTTTTCGGAACACCATTGGGTTAACTGTGTCCCTTGGTCTTCCACTGGTGCTATGACCCTTTACTTTCCTTCTCTTTTTCAGTATTTTGATACAGTAGCACCATGCGTTAGGAAAATAACATCCAGTTCCAGAGAGTGTGCAAACTAATAGATAATCCCTACACTGTTGGTGTGGTTAATGTTTTAAATTGCAATCTTTTGTTGTTTTACTCAGCCAGTACATCTGCATCAGATGCTAAAACATAGGAGCTACTCGGGGGTTAGTCTGTGACATAGTTGGGCAGTAGAATTCTGAAGGCATTTGTAGACTGTTAATTTGGTATTCAGGGAGACCAAGATACAGTCCAGTGCCCTAATCAAGTCAAGAACCAGCAATGGTATGAATAGCCAAGAAGTCGAAGGTGGCTGGAATAGATGGTAGGATCTTTTTTGCTTTTTTTAACCAATCTAAGATGATAAAAACAGGTAGATGTACTTAGGAGATTTGCAATTCTTGATAGAATACAAACCCCAGGTTACATACAATTGTTAGAGTTGGTGGACAATCAACTAGATTGGAGGGCCACCAAGCAGACTAAGCAGACTTAAGAGAAAACTGACCTCCTCTAACATCAAAACTTTTTTTTGTATTATCTGAATTTAATTTCAATCAGTTTGTCTTCATCCATGAAGCTAGGATGGAGAGGCATTCCTTAATTTCCCCCTTGAATCCTTTGGTATTCATCAACCCCTTAAGATCAACTGAGTGTAATCGGCATAGCAATTGAAGAATATGCCATGGTGTCTAAAGAGCCTGGTATGACATACAGATTGAAAAGGGTGGGACTAGGAGATGATCCCACAGTAGATGGCTTTAAGGATTGACTGCTAAGATCCTAAGCAAACTATTTGCAAACTTACTGTTAAAAAGGAGAATAACCATTCCAAGGCCTTCCCTTCAAAACCGGCTTGCCACAGTCTGGACATCAGAACAACATTGAATATGGGGTCAAAGGCTGTAGAGAGCTTAGGCAGGATGGTTCATTTAGTATGGCTACTAACAGTACTTCGGTGCCACGCTGAGGAGAGAAGCAGGCTTGGGCTGCTTCTAGGAAAGACTTTTTCTGATAAAATTAGACATTTGACCCACTTCAAACATGACTCAGGCCTGCCTTGACAGAGCCTATGTGAGCAAATTTAAACTGCCATGTCGACCTCACAAGTTAGGCCCAAACCTTTGTTTTAAACACATATAAGGCACCCCTAAGGTAGGCCCTTGACAGCCCAAGGGCAAGGTGCAGTATATTTAAAAAGTAGGATATGCACTTTAAAGTTTTGCATGTTCTAGTAGTGAAAAACTCTTACATTTGTTTTTCACTACTGAAAGGCCTATCTCTCCCACAGGATAACATTGGGATTGCCTTATTACATTGTATAGGTGTAGTTTCCAATTGGGAAGAGATTCGACCCAACCAAGTTAGGTGTCTTTGCAATCACAATTTAAAATCATAACTTATGGTGAATTCGGATTTTAAATTGTAATTCTGAAAATGCCACTTTTAGAAAGTTGGCATTACCTTACTTTAACTATCTGGTGCATTCTGCCTGTCTCTGAATACATGTTTGCGTGGGTGACAGCTGAGTTCTTGTGCATTTCCTCCAGACAGCCACACACAAAGAGAGCTTAGGTGTGATTGATGGGCCATTCACAGTCTGATTGGCCATCCTGGATAGGAGTTGACACACCTTAATGAGCTATGTCCTGATCCCACATAACCCCTGTAGTGAGTCTGGAGCCAGGGCAAGAAGGGCAGGGACTCTGTGCACTTCGAAGACACTTCTCTTTGAAGTCTCCACCACTTCAAAGGTACAACTTGGTATAAGAACTGGACCTCAGACCCCACAAACTCAGCTCACTTCTGGACCTATGGATACTCTGCTAGGAAGAAGGACTACTATGCTGCTGAAAGGACTGTTACTCTGCAGGACTCCTGCTCTGCTGTCTTGTCCTGGTCCTGCTGCCTATGGCCCTCCTTGCCTGGTAGTGAGAAGGACTGGACCTGAATCTCTACAACCCAGAACCAAAGTGACTCCAAGTGCTTGCTGGCTTGCCTCCTGTTTATCTGAAGTTTCAGGGACACAAAAGACTTCCAACACACCTACTACAGTTTTCCTGGACCAGTCTTCAACCAGCTCCTGACCCCAGTAGGCCTTTCCAGTTCTGGGCCAGTAGAAGTGTTTTTTGACTCCTGAAATCAAGTTTGTGGGCTCTTTGTCACCGCGAATTGGCCCGCTCACACCAGAAATGCACTGCTCGCTTGAAGAATCAGCACGAGCTGCTGCAAGTTTGTCTTTGCACACCAAGTATCACCGCTCGTGACCGCAAGGCTTCAGTCCACCCATCTGCGACGCCCGGATGACTCTTTGCACCCATGGACCACCACCAGCGATGCTCTCCTTGCTCCCGGCAAACTTCTTCCCTTGACTCTTGGCTTAGTTCTCCAGCAGGACTTGTCTGAGACTGTATCTGACCCTCCCTCCATCACGGCCGTCCTGAACTTTTGGACTTAATCTGGTGTAGCGTGAACAGATAGCCCCGGTTGGCACTTTATGCTTTTAAGCACTATATTGCATTTTATTCTTTAAAAAAATAATATCTCGACTTCTACTTATTGGATTTTTGTTGTTTTGGTCTTGTTTTGTTTTTGAAAGTAAGCTTTATTTTTCTAACCATGTGTGATGTCTGTTTGAGTGGTATTTCTACTGTTTTACTGTCTGAAGTGCTGCACAAATACTTTACACATTGCCTTTTGTGTTAAGCCTGCCTGCTCTATGCCTCTACCAGAGGGTGAGCACAGGTTAGTGTATGGTGTGTATCTGACTTACCCTGACTAGGACTGTAGGGTGCATACCTATGCCAACTAGAAACCCTATTTCTAGCACATTGGAACATTACAAATAAATTGATGACAGGACAAAGACTGTGGTAAATAAAAACACCAGAAAAAGTAATCTTAGTATTTACAGAGATGGTAAATGCAATATCCCCTCTGTGTTTGAAAAATTATTGGTAAGTATCTTGGCAAATATTAAATGCTTTCTGCACATAAGAGATATACAACCTCCAAATTGACCGTGGTGATCAACGTGGCAGATTTTATGGAGGGGGCGTAGCGCCTGCAAGATTCTAGGTGCAGAAGTATCACTAATCATTTTTTTTCTGATAGAAACAACACATCTAAATTATGTTCCATAATAACGTCAGTAATTTCTTCACAGTGTGTGAGAAGTAATCATTAAGAATAGTTACCATTGGCATATTGTAAGTGTCTGGGTTACTGATGGCAACTATCTTAAAAAAGCAGGACTGTTTGTGAGTGAGCTCTTGACAGATTAGAGGCTTATATGTAAATTTATCTCCATTTGCGGTAAACAATGACTGCAGTTGGTCACGTGTAGATCATCTGGTCAGTGCTACCAGAGATAGGGGTGTGCCCATGGCTGTCTTTGGGTTGTGGAAGGATGGGCATAGAATGGCTTATCTTTTGTGTACCTTCAGTGCTGCCATGCAAATGACAACCTTCAATAGCTCTTCACCATTGCCATCCAGGAGCAGATTGGGCCTACGATGTAGTTGCCTAGCAACGTAGCGGCCATAGAAACAAAGAAAATATTACTTGTGGAGAAAGTAAAAACAAAGAGGAATCCTGTCATGATCGAGATCTTCCACTCTGCACATGACGCCTTGAGAAATAAAAATACACTAACCAAAAGTTTCAAAACACAACTCTACATAAACGAAAAAGGTCACGTCTAATATGTAGATGTAATTGAAACTATTTCTATTTACCTGTTAGCATAGCATGCTGTAAAGTTACCCTGTAGCATAGAAAACCTGAGTTCAATTGAGAATTCTATAAAAAGGTATACAATATCATAAAATACCTTGTGAGTGTAAAGGCCTTATTCACTCGCTTTTCCAGCTCTTCTGTTCCATTTGCCTTCCACATCAACCACAGCTTCAGGCAATCCACCCTTCGTCCACATTGGATGGACTTGTCCCCAGTGTCGTAGGATAGGTCATAAAACTTGTCTGTCTGGAAAAGGTAGGAAGCACTGGCACTATGACACTTCTTCATCAGACCCTGGAAGACACACGGGTGTTGGAGATCAGTGTAGGCAGAAGTAAATAAACTTCAATGCATAATTTGTGTTAGTGTTTTCAGGTGGTGGGCGCAGTACTCATACTGAGTGAACTGAGACTTATTTTTCATCATGGGACTTTGACCCAGAAAAGGAGGAAACAGCCCCAAAATAAGAAAGAAGGAAGAAAAAGACAGAAAAACGGTGAAGAATAGAGAAAGGAGGTGTGAAAAAAGAACCTGAAAGAGTGAAATAAAAAGACAGGGATTATAAAGTGGTGGTTGAAAGAGGCATGACTTGGACTCAAGTATAGATGGCCTTAGTATTCGCCAAACGCGGCATTGTGCAGTGAACTCCTGGGCCCATACTCTTACACACCAAAGACTATGTTACTAGAACCAAAAGCCAAGGAAATGTGCAGGACAATGAGTATGGTTAAAAACTAAAAAGCTAAAACCTGGCTTCTGCATCATTGGATCTTCATTGAGAGTCATACAAAATTGAATAATTCTCCACTGCTTGCAGGGCTCCCAGAACACCTTTGCACCTAATGCTTGGAGAAATTAGCACTGAAGCATGTTCCATATTCAAATTACTTTCCTCTGGATCCTTAGTGTAGTCTGTCAGCGATGTCATTTTGTTTCTGAATACTGGAAAAAAAGTTGGTGACACCGAGTAGCTTTTTAAATGTACATCACCTGTAATGGAAAAAGAAGCCTGTTCTTTTAAGGACCTAAGAAGCAATCCTAACTACAATGCCTTGTAGTTGCAGTTTGCCTTTCAGAGTCAGTTCTTTCTTCCGTCTCCTTCACGCAGGATCTCTGAACACCTAGGTGTTTTCTTCACATATTTAAAACAACTTTTTCTAGATAAAAGGCTTTTTCCAAACCATTTTTACTCAATGTTTTAACATCTTTTCATTTGAGTAAACCTATTGTTACTTTGATCTGACAATTTTTGTTAGTCAGAATGCCTTCCCTTTTCATCAACCGCCCTTCCTCCAGAAGAAGGAAGGCAAGTGCCTGATGTGCAAAAGTATAGTTTTCCCGTCCCTCGTCTCATCAGACAAACGGATGGAACATTTGTCGTAAAATGTCAAAAATGACACTTAAGGTAAGGGAGGGCATCGGATTAAGAGGTCTGATGCAGAACATCAGAGCAGAGCAAAAGAAAAGTAAAAAAAAGCAGATTGGAAAGATCTTTATCTCGTCCTTCCTTAGACAAAACATGCAAATCTGGCAAAGAGTCCTACAGAAGGCGATCTAAAGATAAAAGATCACCTCCAAAACATTGACATTGATGTCAAGACCACAGACGTCGCCATTGAGAGGTTCAGCACTGACATGCTCTCCCTTTAAAGAAGGGCCAACATCTACACATCACTGTCACCACTCAACGTCAAAAACAATATCAAGACGAACATCAACATTGACGCTGGAGATCATTACTGCACCAACTCCACTGCTGTCAAACACTCAATCGATGTTGAAGTCACAACATATGGTATCTATGCCGCTGCAGTCCACATTATTGGCAAAAAGGGCTCCTACGACGTCGTTTTATCCATCTTGACATCCAGGATCTCTCAGTTTAGACTTTATTCTTCTCCAGAGTGGTCTGGCTCTCCAATCCACAGCTTCTCAGCTATCTGAAGATCCAGTGTCTCAAAACTGATGAACCACTTCATCCACTTAGAGCTATACTAACTCTAGACAATCCCTTGAAAACACCATTAGATCCCTTAGTTCTTTCACCAGTCAGAAGGGCATCAAAAAGCAACCACCATGTCTCCTATCTGAAAGTACAAGCCTCCTTCACCTATTAAAACAACGGCACCCAAAATGCCCTCTAACACGAGGGGTATGTCTTATTCATGTTACAGATCAAGATCACTGTGTGCTTATTCCATGCGCTCCACTTATACTCCAATGTCTCCACCACAGCCACCATCTAGAATATCACCAATAGATGATATTCTTAATTTTTCAGGATGCTTCTGTCGCGTAGGCTTTCATCATTCTAATGAGTCTACTGGATTTTGAGCGGCAGAATTGCTTGCGGCGTGGGAGACTGAGTCTAACCCATTGCAGGTGACACCTGTCGTTCCAACCCGGGGTTTGCTCTGGCCAACTAGCAGTGCCTCATCAGTGGTCACTCAGGTCTCATCCGTTTCTCTCAGTTACCTTAGTCTCATATATAATACATATATAAATGACAAACAGAGGCAGTATATGTTTTAATAATGATTTTAATAAAACAACTGCATCTTAGATAGCAAAGCATAAGCTGCAATAACCAGGACGACACTGCATGCAATATTAAAATGGTAATGAGGAGAGTGAACCATAAAAATAATGCTATCATATTGTCGCTACAGTTAATGGACTAATTCCTACCTAAGCTATAATAGAGCACAACATATTAAGCTCTAATTCTGCCCTTCAGATTCCCCTGGGAAGACATCATCCCCCATACCTGAGCAAAGGCCTGCAGTTTGCGTAAGCCTCTGTAGCGAAGCATTCAGCAATCAGCATACAGTCGTTGTGGCTGGAGTCTCCCTCTAACGTGTAAGGGACAGGGAAGTGTTTTTATAATAACACAGCTGATGTTCTGAGAAAATGTCCCTACGTAAGGATGTGTATTTCCTACGAATGTCGGAGACTAAAGTTATACCACGTTCACCGGCAATGTACCGTGCTGTAGCCGTGGAAGAAGCACAGAGTGAGCAAGAATGTCTTGTTTGAGAACATTTTGCTGGCTTAGGAAAAACAATTAGATAAACAGAAAATAAAACAAGACCGTAAAAGTGGCTACTATAACAAGAAAATAAAGCCGAATAAAATATATCTAGGTTAGAGTGCACAGCAGCTTGGCCTAGTGTGTTAAAATAACGTGCACAGAGCTATAGCTAAAATGGCTACACTACACTTCGATTAGGGGGGCAACATAGACACTACTCAATCAACAGTTTCAGTAATTCTTGAATGGGATAACTCTGAAACCTCTTCTCCTCTACTACACTACTAAGTCCACTAGACATTGCAGAACAAACAATCCTCGACTTGGCTACTGTTAAAACTGCTATGCCAAGACTGCTTAAGAAATACAAACCACCCTAACAGGATCCTGTTTTCTCTAAATAAATCCCAAACCGGATCCAATTAAAGTTACGCTATCAATATCCTGTTCTTCCATGCGGTCTAAAGTCACCTCCTTGAAACTTCTCAAAATGTATGACAGTAGTAGCTCACTTGAGAAAAAAGAGGGATATTCCTATAACCCTATCTTGACAAGAGGACAACAAAGATCGATTCTATGTGGAAAGTGAAGAAAGACTTTAACATCACAGTTCAGACTAGGCTTGCAAATAAACTTCAACAAATCGATGTCAACACCAGTACAATGCCTGACTTTTTTAGGTGCTAAAATAGAACTTTAAAAGGAAAGAGGAAACCGTTCAGACCAGAGAGTATTATCAATACAAAAGAAATGTGCAGACCTAATTCAACAAGTCAAGCCAACTGTTTGTCAAATGTCATCTCGCCTAAGATCCATTGCATTTTATATATTCATAGCCCCAAATGCAAGACTCTTCATGAGACCTCTTCAATATTGTCAATATTGTTTTTTGCCAATGGTAAAAGATGGTAAAAGAAAACAAGGAACTGGGAAGATCGCACATACTTAACAGACAATGGGGATCATTACAACATTGGCGGTAAAAGCCTCTTAAAGCCGTGCAAAGACTGCCAACACACTGCCGCGGCCGCGGAATACCACTACTGCCATTATGACCCACAGCTCGGAATCTGCCAAAATCCAGACACCCACACAAGTCCGCCACACCAAAGGTCAGTGATAAACTGGCGATAACAAAACGTCCACCGTCACGCCAACAGGAATACGCCCACACTATCACGACCCACGAATCCACGCAGCGGTCTTTCAACCGCAGTACTCCATTGGTGTTCAAAATACACACACTCTTACAAAACACATCCACATTGGACAATTCCAAATACACACACCTGATACACATACACACACCACTCCCACACATCCAATACAATATAAAACACACCCCCACATCACCCATAAACCCTTACGACAACAATTGCGACTGAAGGCCAGAGAGAGACACCACCAGAAAGAACAATAGCATCCACAGGCACTCAACACCATCACTCACACAACATCCACGCACCTCACACAACACACCTCTAAATATCACCCCACACATCACAACACACACCACCCCACACATCACCCACACCACCCCATGGCACCGCAAAGACACCCCAGGTTTTCTGAGGAGGAGCTCAGGGTCATGGTGGAGGAAATCATCGGGGTCGAGCCACAGCTATTCGGATCACAGGTGCAGCAGATGTCCATTGCTAGGAAGATGGAGCTATGGCGGAGAATCGTGAACAGGGTCAACGCCGTGAGACAGCACCCAAGAACAAGGGATGACATCAGGAAGAGGTGGAACGGCCTAAGGGGGAAGGTGCGTTCCGTGGTCTCAAGACACCAGATTGCGGTTCAGAGGACTGGCGGCGGACCCCCACCTCCTCCCCCAGAACTCACAACATGGGAGGAGCAGGTCTTGGCTATACAGCATCCTGAGGGCCTCGCAGGAGTAGCTGGAGGAATGGACTCTGGTAAGTCAACTCTTAACTATTACATCCCCCACCCTACCTGCATGCTATCACATACCCCCACCCTCGCCCTCACCCCCATCACTCCAACTCCTCACATATGTCCCAATATCACAAACCACACATCCTAAACCCAAGCCCTGCATGTAACACCAAAGCATGGACACCCATCACCAAAGCATGTCCACTGCACATACCATACACCCCCCTAAACCATTATCACACAAGGTCCCACTCAAGAATGCAAGCCCTGGGCTACAGGGTCACCCACCCATTGCACACCATGGCACACACAGATGCAAAAATCATGCTTTTACACCCCTGCAGGACCCCTACCCAATGTCACCAAACAGGAGGGTCCAGACATGTCCACTCCACCCACAGAAGAGGCCCACAGTGATGACAGCAACTCTGTCCAACTGGATCTAGATGACCAGCCCGCCCCATCTGGGACCTCGGGACAGTGGGTTCCCCTCACACTGGCACAGGCCACTAAAGAGCTTACCCCCTCTGGAAACACCAGCACAGCAACCACCCAGCAGGCCCATACCTCTGTCCCCACGACACGTCAAGCAGCAGTGTGTCCACCACTACATGGAACCCAGGCTAACCCACCACCCCAACAACACCAGGGACCTGGGGGCAGTGGTAGTGGGCACACAGTTCAGGGGACAGAGGCCCAGGGAAACAGGGGAACTGGGAGGGCTGCTGTGCGACAGGGGGAGGACAGGCCCAGGGAACCCACTCTCCACGAGGCCCTCTCCAACATCATGGGAGCATACCACCATTCCCAGGAGACAATGGCAATGGTACTGGCCAAGTTTTAGGAGACCCAGCGGCTGCAGGAGGAACAGTATTTGTGGTTCAGGGAGGAACTCAAATCCATCAATTCCACCCTGGGCACCATTGTAGGGGTGCAGAAAGAACTCGTCAACACCAGGAGGGACACTGTGGCACCACAAGGGGCCCCTGACACTAGCCTGGGCGATGAACTGCCCACCACCTCCGCCGGCGCTAGTGGACAGGAGGCACCGCCACAGGACCACGACACCAGCACCCCACCACCTGCAGATGGAGAACCACCCCGCAAACGGTCCCTGAGATCCAGGACAAAGACAGAGAACAATGCGAAGGCCCCTGCCAAGAAATGAGACCACCCTGATTGTCATCCTTTTGTCCCACTTTGTCACCCTGTCCATACTTAAACTGCCCCAGCTCCACTTCCTATGCCCCTTTGGACAATGCACCTGTGAGACTAATAGACTGGACTCTGCCATGGACATTCCTCCACCATCACCCCGACCATTTTACAACCCCCTCCAATATTTAGCACTTAAATAAACACCCTTGAATCACAAACAAATCTGGAGTCAGTCTGTGCTTTCACAAATGTGTATTTGCAATAACTGAGGAAAATAGCAATGTCCATTCTATTGTCAACATACCTATGTCACACAGCTCTAGTCCGTGAGGTAACATAGCAGAGGTCACACAGTGGGACCCACATCTGTGAAATTGAAAGGGAAAGTGACAACTCAGGGTCCATACACTGGGTGAAAGTGACAGACAGATGAGAGTTGGAACAATTAGATCAGATGTAGCAGGCAGTGTTGTCTTCTTACCTGTGTCTCACTGGAAGTATTGCTGGATCACCGTGTTCCTGTTGTCTACGTCCTCTTCTTCTGCTTCCTCGTCTTCACTGTCCACAGGCTCCACAGCTGCCACAACACCTCCATCTGGACCATCCTCCTGCAGAAAAGGCACCTGTCGTCGCAAAGCCAAGTTGTGAAGCATACAGCAGGCCACGATGATCTGGCACAACTTCTTTGGTGAGTAGAATAGGGAACCAACTGTCATATGGAGGCACCTGAACCTGGCCCTCAGGAGGCCGAAGGTCCTCTCTGTAACCCTCCTAGTTCGCCCATGGGCCTCATCGTAGCATTCCTCTGCCCTTGTCCTGGGATTCCTCACTGGGGTCAGTAGCCATGACAGGTTGGGGTAACCAGAGTCACCTGCAAATGGCGAGGGACAACTGTTAGACACACACTAACTCTTAGTGACATCCCCAGACCCAGACATCTAGTCACACTGTATTGGGTCCATGTCCTCACCTAATAGCCACACACGGTGCCTCTGGAGTTGCCCCATCACATAAGGGATGCTGCTATTCCTCAGAATGTAAGCGTCATGTACTGAGCCAGGAAATTTGGCATTCACATGGGAGATGTACTGGTCTGCCAAACACACCATCTGCACATTCATCGAATGGTAACTCTTCCGGTTTCTGTAGACCTGTTCACTCCTGCGGGGGGGACCAAGGCCAAATGTGTCCCATCAATGGCACCTATGATGTTGGGGATATGTCCCAGGGCATAGAAGTCACCTTTCGCTGTAGACAAATCCTCCACCTGAGGGAAAACAATGTAGCTCTGCATGTGTTTCAGCAGGGCAGACAACACTCTGGACAACACGTTGGAAAACATAGACTGGGACATCCCTGATGCTATGGCCACTGTTGTTTGAAAAGACCCACTTGCTAGGAAATGGAGTACTGACAGCATCTGCACTTGAGGGGGGATTCCTGTGGGATGGATAGCTGACATCAGGTCTGGCTCCAACTGGGCACACAGTTCCAGGATTGTGGTACGATCAAGTCTGTAGGTGATGATTACATGTCGCTCCTACATTGTCGACAGGTCCACCAGCGGTCTGTACAACGGAGGATTTCGCCATCTCCTCACCTGCCCCAGCGGACGTGCTCTATGGAGGAGAACAGCAAGCAGAGAGTCAACCAACTCTGAGGTACGTAAACACAACCTAATCGTAAAATGTTTTCAAACGACATATGGCTGGATTAGTGTTTAAGCAAGGCCTAGACATGTGTGACGCAGTCAAAATTAATGCCATGTGGCCCCCTAAAATGGCGTCTGCCTGACCTGTAATGTGGGACAAGGGGATATGAGGTAACTGCGCTGGCGTTGTACACCGTCGCGGTAGGCGGTCGAAGACCGCGGTGCAATCCTGCATTGGTTAACATTGGACCCTATGGGTCCCAGGAGCCAATGACGATGTACGCCGGCGGTGACGATACACACCGCTGCGGACGTCACCGCCATTTTCTCTCTGTTCACTCACTTGATACCTGATCTTCGACAGGAGAGGACCTACACTGCAAGTGCTGCTGAGACCTCAGTCTGGAAGAGAAAATGGCTCGTGTGTCTGGGGAAAGGGCCCTTGCCTTCAGCACGGAGGAGTTGGAGAAACTAGTGGATGGGGTCCTCCCCCAGTACACGCTACTCTACGGTCCTCCAGACAAACAGGTGAGTACACTGTGAGCATGCTGATGGGCAATGGCTGCTTGGCGTGGTGTGGATGACAGATGGGGGGGAGAATGAGGCGTGCATGAAACAACGGTGAGTGCATGTGCGTCATGGCAAGGGTAGGGATGCGGGACAATGACTGGGACGGTGCAGACGGTTATATCTTCTCCTTTACCCCTGTTCTATTCTCCTTTTCCCCTGTTCTATTCCTGTAGGTCAGCGCCCACCAGAAGAAGGACATTTGGCATGCCATCGCCAAGGAAGTACGGACCCTGGGGGTCTACCACAGACGGAGCACCCACTGCCGTAAAAGATGGGAGGACAGTCGCTGCTGGAGCAAGAAGACGGCGGAGGCCCAGCTGGGGATGGCCTCCCAACGTGGGAGGGGTGCCCATCACACCATGACCCCCCCTGATGTTCCGGATCCTGGCGGTGGCGTACCCGGAGTTGGATGGCCACTTGAGGGCATCACAGCAGCCACAAGGGGGTGAGTACACTCTGATTCAGCTGATTCAGCTGATTCAGCGCGCATTGTAGGTGTCTGGGTGGGGGAGGGGGGCTGTGGGTTCCCCTAGGCCAGGGCGAGTTTAGTAGGCAAGGTCCCTTCTTAAGGCAGGCCCTGTGGCACCCCACCCCACCTGTGTACAGAGCCAACTACACCTAGTCAGGCTCCTGTGACTTCCATGTGTGCAGCAATTGGCTATAGCCTTGTAACCCATGTCCCTGTGATTGATTAGGGAACTCCAAGTGCACGGCGTAGTGCAGAGGGCTTCTGTGTCTGTAGTGTCTGCCAACGGTAGTGGTATTGCATGCACTCAACATATCTTTCTTCTGTCTCCTCCCCCCTTTTTGTGGTCTCCCTGTGCTTGTGTGCATTAGCATCATCAGGAGGAGGAGCAGTGGCACCGGAGCAGGAGGGAGCTGCATCCCACATGGCCCTGGAGGGCGACTCAACGGATTCTGAAGCCACCAGTGGGACGGAGGGCGAGGGGAGCTCCACGCCGGGGACAGGGGCAGACACCAGCGAACGAGATTCCTCCTCTGATGGGGGCTCCCTTGCGATGCCGGGGCCCCTCTGTGCCCACCGCATCTACAGGTACAGCCGCCAACCCTCCTACCAGCACCACACTCCCAGCACCCAGGAGGGTGGGAATCTCCTTCGTCCCAGGCACCTCAGCCCCTGCCCCTGTCACTACTGCTGCCCTCAGTGAGGAGGCCATTGACCTCCTCAGGTCCCTCACTTTTGGGCAGTCTACCATTTTGAATGCCATCCAGGGTGTAGAGAGGCAGTTGCAACAGACCAATGCATACCTGGAGGGCATTCATTCTGGTCAGGCAGCCCATCAGCAAGCTTTTCAGACTCTGGCCTCAGCACTGATGGCAGCCATTGTCCCTATCTCTAGCCTCCCCCCTCCAACTTCCTCCACCCAAACCCAAACCCCTGTACCTCAGCCTATCCCAAGCACACCATCAGACCAGCATGCACACATGTCAACACACAAGGGAAGCTCAGGCAAACATAAGCACCACACATCCCACAGGCACTCACGCAAGCATCATACACATGCAGACATACCAACAGCCACTCCCTCCACTGTGTTCCCCTCCTCCTCGTCTCCCTCCTCCCTCCCAGTCTCGTCTCCACCCACACCTGCATGCACTACATTGTCAGCCACTACCTCCATCACCAGCACACCCACCACCACACCCCGCTCACTTGCACTCACCACCCCCACTACCATTCACACATCCCCTGTGTCCTCTCCCAGTGTGTCTGGGAGCCCACCTCCCAAGATACACAAACGCAGCAACACACCCACCCAACAGCCATCCACCTCACGACAGCCTCCAGCCCATGCACCTTCACCCAAAGTCAGCAAACGTACACCTCCTACAACCACTACCTCTTCCTCCACTCCCAAACCCCCTCCATCTACCCGTCCCAGTGTGTCCAAAAATCTTTTCCTGTCCAACCTTGACCTCTTCCCCTCACCTCCCCCACCCGTTCAGTCTCCTAGAGCCCACCTCTCCAGGTCTCAACCCAGTGCCTCAGCCACAACATCAGCGGGAACAGTGGTGCCAGTAGTAACCGGCTTCTGGAGTGCGCCAGGCAGCAGGGCAGCCAGTGTGCCAAGGAGCCAGGGCACGGACAGTCCCCAACCTCAAAAGCACAAAAAGTTGGCCAGTGCCCGGCGGGAGAGAGGAAAAAATCTTCCACCAAAGCCGCTCCCAGGGGTACAGTTGGGAGTGTGGTGCCAGCTGCGCCACCATCCAAGGTAGGGAAGGGGCACAGTAAAACAGGGAAGTCTGGGAAAACCTGCACGGCAGACAAGACCGCCACAAGCACCGCTGCCAAGGACACCACCGCCACAAGCACCGCTGCCAAGGACACCACCGCCACAAGCACTGCTGCCAAGGGCACCGCCGCCACCAGCACTGCTGAACAGGACACTGCCGCCTCCAGCACCGCTGAACAGGACACCGCAGCCACCAGCACAGCTGCCAAGGACACCGCTGCCACAAGCACCACTGCCAAGGACACCGCCGTCACCAACACCGCTGCCAAGGACACCGCCACAACAAGCACCGCCAAAGATTCTGACGCTACTGAGGCCGCCACGAGCAGGATGAAGCACTCTGGGCACAAAGCCCCCTCCAGAACCAGTGGAGATTCACATCCACTACCTCAGTCCTTGGCAGGATGAAGCACTCTGGGCACAAAGCCCCCTCCAGAACCACTGGAGTATCACATCCACTACCTCACTCCTTGGCAGGGCACAAAGCCCCCTCCAGAACCAGTGGAAAAAGGCATCCACTACCTCAGTCCTTGGCAGGATGAAGCACTCTGGGCACAAAGCCCTCTCCAGAACCAGTGGAGATTCACATCCAGTACCTCAGTCCTTGGCAGGATGAAGCACTCTGGGCACAAAGCCCCCTCCAGAACCAGTGGAGAATCACATCCACTACCTCAGTCCTTAGCAGGATGATGCACTCTGGGCACAAAGCCACCTCCAGAACCAGTGGAGACTGTTATCCACTTGAGAGACTGTGGCTTTGCACTCACCAGGATAAAGCAGTGGGCAACCCACCCACTGGAGAGACTTGAGAGACTGTGGCTTTGCACTCCCCAGGATAAAACAGTGGGCAAACCACCCACTGGAGAGACTTGAGTGACTGTGGCTTTGCACTCCCCAGGATAATGCAGTGGGCAAACCACCCACTGGAGAGACTTGAGAGACTGTGGCTTTGCACTCCCAGGATAATGCAGTGGGCAAACCACCCACTGGAGAGACTTGCAAGACTGTGGCTTTGCACTCCCCAGGATACATCAATGGGCATGGAGCCCCCTCGTGGATCTGGCGTCGTGCACTCATCCGGCTGAGGTGCCCCCCCTTCCCTTCCCCCTGAGGTGCCTGTTTTATTTCTATCTGACGCCCCAGCAGTGTTCTCTCCGTCTTGTTCGGGTATTGAGTGTGGGCCTCGCCCATGCATTCTGGGCCAAGTGGTCCACGGACTATGATGGTGGAATACCTTGGACTTGTATTCTTGGTGTATATATTAGTTTATAGTTTGAATATCTTTATATATGTATATATTTTTGATTAATGTATTTGAAAATATTACAATCGTTTGACTCATTTCCTTTTGTCCTTGCATTCTTCCAGTGGGGGTTGGGGGTAGTTAATGTAATGTATCAACATGTACTTGTGTGTGTGTTGTAGTGGGTGAGGGTGGGGGTGTTGCGTGTTGCGTGTCTGTGTCACTGTTTTTTCCATCCCCCCTCCCCTGTGTCGTAGGTGCAGTACTCACCATGGTCTTCGCCGCCGTCTTTGTTGTTCCTGGTAGAGGAGCAGGAAGATAAAGGCTGGAAGAATCTGGAGCTCGGGTTCCAGGGCATCCTGGTTCCTCGTGGGGTGTGCAGAGGTGAGCATTTTCCCTTCCAAGTCCTGTTTCCGCCGTGTTTTTATTCGCTCTGAATCCGCCCCGGAAAATGTAGCGGATTGGTGGCTTCTAATAATGTGGGCGGTACATTGTCTTCCGTCTGTCTGTTGGCGGTTACCGCTGCGGTGTTTGTTTGTACCGCCTTGGCAGTCAGAGAGTTAAAGTGGCTGTCTATGTTGGCGGTTTTCGCCACGGTCGTGATTCCATTTTTTTACCACCGTCCTGTTGGCGGTTTTACCGCCGCTTTAACAGCGACCCCCAGGGTTGTAATGACTACCAATGTGTGGCAAGCTCCGACCTGGTGGTCCAAACCTCAGAGTCTGCTAGTGGAAGTTCCTTTTCTCAAGGAACCACCTTTTGTCCCTGAAGCCTCCTTCTCAGGACGGTACGCACACATGAACCACCTAATAATTCAGGGCCTATGGTCACAAAAGGAAAGGTTGTACCATATAAACCTATTAGAGCTGAAAGCAGTGCAACTAGCTGCTTTCTACAATCTCTCACCTCCAAGGACCTGATGAGTCAAACAGACAACACCATGACAATGTATTACATCAACAAACAAGGAGGAATTAAATCGAGACAACTATCGCTACAGGCTCAAGCAGTGTAGCACTAGGCACTAGCAAGAAGATTTTCACTCACAGCCTTTCATATACCAGGAATTCAAAACGTCAAAGCAGATTTTCTCAGTTATCCTCACTAAGAAAATCATGACTGGGTTATCAACGACAAAGTAATACAAGACACTGTCGCAAACTGAAGTACACCAGCATTAGATTTATTTGCATGGCACAAAACAAAACAATGCTGAGACTTCCTATCTAGGGTGCCAGAGCCACACTCTCTGGGCAATGCCCTTTTGATCAACTGGTCAATTCCATTAACCATGCTTTTCCACTGATAACACTGATACCGCTTGTGATTCACAAATTACAAAAATCAAACCTGAAAATTATTTTAATCATATCAGATTGCCAGAATAAGTGGTGGCAAACAGATCTTCTCCAGCTAACTATGACACAACCCCACAGACATCTTCCAGTCAGACCAGAACTTCTATCCAGACTTTAGGGCCTCATTTTACATTCAACTCTCCAATCCTTGATTGTGTCAGCATTGCTTCTGAAATCACATAATACAGTCATTTAAATTTACTTGTGGAATGCATCAATAAAAGTCCACATCACAGTGTTCAAGAAATCACCACTACCACTATCTTTATTCAAGATTCCTGTGAAAAAATATTTATTGGAAGGACTTAAAATGTTCTCTCTAATGAAAGGATCATCACCTCCATGGGAGCAGAACCTAGTGCTTTCCAAACTGATTGGTCCATCCATCAAACCCATTTATAAGGCAACCATCCAGCATCTGACATAGAAAACTGCTTTTCTAATAGCCATTAACATTGTACATAGAGTAAGTGAACTACAAGCACTGTGATTTCTTGAACCTTTCACAGTCTTTCATAATATTAGAGTAGTATTACATACACATCCTTCTTTTATAACAAAAGTAGTATCAGAGTTTCACATTAATGAATCAATAACACTCCCTACCGTCTTTCCTAACCCCTCTACAGCAGCAGAACAATCTTTACATTCTTCAAGATATTAAAAGAGTTCTCGTTTTTTTTTAATTACACAAATCAAATGATGTCAGAAAAACACACCAACTCTTTGTAAACTATGGCACTTTATGGCAAGGTTAGCTGCTTCGAGTCAAACCGTTGCAAAATGGATAGTTTCATTTATACCTTCATGCTATCAAACTGGCAACAAACCTCTCCCAGGTAAGCCAAGGGTTCACTCAACAAGAGGAAAACCAGCAACCACAGTGTGGATTAGACATGTCCTGATTCAAGATATCTGTAAAGCACCTCATGGAGGACAATACATACCTTTAAGAGATATTATTGTCTAGAAACAGACAGTGAAGCTGACACAAGGGTTGTTCAAGAAACTCTTAGGAACCTGTTTTAATAAATGAGTGTTTTTTCCTTGGAATGGACCATATTTTGAGATTTCCTCCTACATTTCAGTATGGTCTCCTTTACTTCTTATAATATATGACCGACAGCCCAGGATTTGATTTATATGTAGCTTGCTACTCTAGTCAATGTTTATGACTGAGAAGGGGAATCCAGGACGGCCGTGTAGGAGCTCCCGTCATGCTCCGCGGCTAGCCTCAGGCTCATAGGGAAGGACGCGCATTGGGAATCGGACACGTTATGGCTGCGCCACGTCTTTGAACGTGGAAAGGAGTTTGGAGGCCACCTAGCTCCCTGAGGAGCCCCCCCCTGCTTCCTTTTTTCTATGTTTGACTTGATTTTGGAATGCTGCCCCTTCCGCCTGACTCCTGCATGCAGGAATTTGCTTCGACTCTGCTTTGCTTGCGCTAAAAAGGCTCTGCAAGTATCTGCCGTGACTGTTCTGCCCTGAGAAGAGGGGAAAGGAGGTCGGCGCTTTGTAAAAGGAACGGAGGTGAGGTGGGGACCGCAAAATTACAATAGTCTATTGACAGCTGGGGCAGTTTTCCTTTTTTTCTATCCTCTTTTTTCTGCTTTTTAAAGCTCTGTGCGCTCTGGCTGAAGTACACCCTGAGCGCACTGCGAGTTTCTGGAAATCCCTGGACAAAAGACACTCTTCATGGAGTGACTCTAGCGCAAGTCTGGCACATGGCCAGTATTATATATATTTTTTCTATAAATCCAGAGTCAGCTGCACAGTGGGGGAGAAAATAGGGAGCTGGATACCGCTTGTCACAGCAAGGACAAGGAGCAACGTTATATAATGCCCTGATCTCCACATCATTTTCAGGGGAGGGGGTGCCCTGCCACTAGGGCTCCTAAAACAACACGTGCGGTTAAAGCAGAACACCCAGCTCCATCCCACAATCACCTGAATATTGATGTATCTGCAAATATCCCCCTTCCGCCAACCACTGACCTAGCGCTTAGCACTATCTCTCCTCGCAGCTTACCACCCTCTATGACTTGTTTGGTGGATCAGAATCTTGGCTCTGAATCTCTGCTTGAAGAGGCTAGAAACCCGGACTCGGACTTGGACTTAAATTTGCAATTAGTTAATAAAGCTAGCCCACCTCTGAACCAATCATCCTCCAGTTGTAACTCGGAAGCTAATCACAGCCAAGCTCTAGATATGGGCGCAGCTCCCAAGTTGTTGTATCCCTTTTTTGGTGGATTGGTGAAGGGTCAAAAAGATGTTGCTCCCCCACTGACTAGTGACTCTATTTCTGCTCCCCAGGCAAACAGCTCCCTACTTGATTTATCTTGTGAGCCTATTTCTCTATCAGGGATCAGTATGGCAATCGGGCCCCCTCCGAACTCCTCTGTCAATGGACCCTCCGAGCTGGCCCAAGATCAGTCGAACTTACAACCAGGCTTCTCTTCTCGTGCACTCAGAGACAAGGCAATCACCGATATCCCCTCAGAAAACCTGCTCCTTCAGATCTTAACTGAGCTAAAAACTTTGCAAATTTAGCAGAATGAAATAAACCAGAGAACGGAATCGCAATTAAATTTAATTTGTAGTAATATACAGCAACTTAACTCACGTATCAAGGAGGTTGAACAGCCGGTGTCTGATCTGGAGGATGTCCATGTCACTTTGGAACCATCAGTGGCAAAATGTCAAGCAGATCTGTTAGACTTACAGATTCGGCTAGATGATGCGGAGAATTGCTCACGCAGATCTAATTTGAGATTTACTGGAATTCCTGAAGGGCGTGAAAATAGCCAGACTGTCACAAATGTAATCACTGACCTTATCCTACATCATGTTCTTCCAGAACCAGCGGATAAACATCTGGATCTTACCATCATGCGGGCCCATCGGGTCCCTGCAGTACAACTGCCCAATGCAAAATATCCTCGAATGATTCTTGTAAACTTTGGCGACTTTTGTGTCAAGGAACGCATCCTTTGACAGGCGATTAAGAATAAAAAACACCAGGTCCCTGACGACTTTGCATCCAAATTGTTCTCAGATATGTCGGTGGCGGCTGCACATCGGAGGAGAGAACTAAAGGGGATGATTCTGGCATTTCAAAAAGCCGATGCTCCGGCAGGACTTATACAGCAATCCAAACTCAAAGTGTTCTTTCAGGGACATTCTAATTTAGTTCATACAGTTGATGCTGCTAAAACCTTTTTGCATTCAATTCAAAAGCAGTTGTGGCGGGGGTAGTGGGGAAAAAATATGAATAAGGGACGGGGAGAGGTTGGCACATTATGCACTAAGAGGGGTAATTCTGCTTGAGAATGGTGGTTTTCACAGGGTGTAAACATAATGCGTTATCATGGCACTTATACTCCAGTCCTTTGTAGTCTATGGACTAGGGGGCCATGCCAAGGCACCCGATTAGGGAAGGATGGGGTTTGGGGGGGTGGCCCTGGATTGCCCAGACAGGAGGGCTCCAGGCATCCGCTACCTGAGGGTAGGGATCAGGGTTTGGAGGGGCTGTAGGGAGGGGTGGCGAGGGTCGCAGGTTCCTTTTCTTCCATACTAAAATATAGCTGTGTGCAATACAGAATGATTAAGGTAACAAAGTGGCTGATATTATTTGGACAAGGCCAAGGCTCAAACTCTCTGGTGGGTTCAGGTCACTTATTTCTTTGGCGATCATTTAGAAAAACTCAATGGCAAGGCTGAACTCCTCATTAAGAATAGTTTCCTGGAACGTTCATGGGCTAAACAATCGGAGGAAAAGGTCTGCAATTGAAGAGAGGGTAATTGCTCTTAATCCCGCTGTTATTTTACTACAAGAAACTCATATCCCTGTTAGAAAAGTAGTGGGCTTCCACATGTTTAAAAAATTGTCCGACTTCAAGGTGGTTGCTGCAGCACCATCTGCTCACAGAGGAGTGGCGGTCTTTTTAGCTAGAGGCCTAGATGCTCGGGCACTTGATTTTCTCTGCGATCCCGAAGGACACTGGTGTTGGGTGCACTGTTTAATTGCTAAAGAAAGATTTATTTTTGTTAGTTTTTAGGCACCTATATCAGATGTCCCGGCCCCTTACGTGGGACTATTTCAATCTCTTTTGCAACTTTCAGGTAAAATTATTATTGGTGGGGATTTTAATTTTCCTCAGGATCCAGCTATGGACACCACTGTCAGGGGTAAGAAACAACACAAACCTAGAGTTGCCAAATATTTTAAAGAATATGCCAAAGTGCTGATGCTTTGTGATCCTTGGAGAATGAATGCCCCAAACGAAAGAGAGTATATGTGCATCTCAACTCGCTTTAAAAGTGCCTCCCGTATTGATTTTTTTCTTATATCTAAAACATTGCGCTTTAAGAGCCAGTCATTGAGGCACTATGGCTTATCTGGCCATGCCTCCTTGGTGCTGGAAGTGTCTCTTTTTTCAGAACTCTCCATGTCTCAGACCAGAAGGTGGGTGTATAATCAGCAGTTCCCACCAGGCGAGGGATGGGTATAGATCTCTAAAGTTGAAATAAGTTTATTTTTTAAACGCAATCATGGATCTTCAACTCGAGCTATGGTGTGGGATGCGTTCAAGGCCTTTTTCAGGGCTTTGATAATCGCTAAGGAGGCAGCAGATAAATCCTCCCAGAGACAACAAGTCAGGTCTCTGGAACATGCAGTGCAGAGGTGTTTAACTACTTATCTTCACACCCCCACGGAAAGCAATAGACAATCTTTCGTATTAGCTAAAAAGGCACTGTCCAACAATCTCTTTAAGAAGGTTGACAGGGGTTATCAGACCTATAGACAAATGGTATATGAAGAGAGTAACTTTTCAGGCAAAGTTCTGGCCTAGCAAGCTCATGATCGAATTGCTAGCAATATGATTCATGCATTGAGGTGCCCTTCCACCGGGGTTAGGCATACTGACCCCAGAGTTGTGGATAAGTCATGCTAAAACATTATAGACAAATTTAAA
The DNA here is from genome assembly GCF_031143425.1 of Pleurodeles waltl. NCBI lineage: Eukaryota > Metazoa > Chordata > Amphibia > Caudata > Salamandridae > Pleurodeles > Pleurodeles waltl. Next base: position 127,964,982 of record NC_090443.1, on the reverse strand, counting down.
GCCATGCTCCAGATATTGACCCTAGGACTATTAAGGATTTTTTTGGGGAAACTGGATATTCCTAGTCTTACAGAAGAAGACAGTGACTCTCTAATACAGCCATTTATTAAGTTAGAACCCCTTGAGGTTGTCAAGAACCTTCCCCTGGGGAAGGTTTGTGGACCTGATGGTTTCCCGGCTGAATTTTATAAAGGTTTTATCAAAGTATTTATCGATGATTTTTTGTCTTTAATTAGTGGCCTGTTTAAGGGTGAGCAGATCCCCAATTCTTGGCACTCAGGGAATGTGGTTAGCTTTCCCAAAAAGATTAAGCTCAGGGAAGACCCTAATGCATATCACCCAATTTCTTTGCTAGATACGAATTATAAGATTATCACGAACCTACTGGCTAACAGGCTTATCGGGGTTGTCGATAAACTAGTGCACCCAGATCAGAACAGGTTTATTGCTGGCCGGCAACTTTCACGCACTATTTAGATGAGGCCCTAGATTATTTTGCTTCTAATAAATTTTCTGCCATCATCCTTTTCTTAGATGCAGAAAAAGCATTTGTTTTTGTTGTGTGGGACACACTGTTTGCAATATTGTCTAGCTTTAAGGTGCCCTCTCAGGTCTCTGCATTATTTCAAAGGTTGTATCTAAACTCTGAGGCCAATATCATAATTAATTCTGCTTGTGTTGGTCAACTTCAAAATCAACGTGGGACCCGGCAAGGGTGCCCTCTATCCCCTATTGTCTTTGCTCTCTTCATTGAGCTTTTAGCGATTAAAATCAGACAAAACAATCGTATTCATCCCCGTTGAAGTCAATGGGCAAAATCAAACTTTATGCAGGTGATATTATCATGTTTTTAGATGGAGAGCGATCCTCTCAGAAAGCGGCTTTTAAGGTGTTTGCCGAATTTGAGCAAATTGGTGGTTACAAGATTAATATGAGTAAGACCGATATTATTCTGTGTGGTACTCCTTCTATTAGACTCCTCCCTGAATTAAAGCATTGTGTGAACACTAGACCAAAGAGATACATTGGGATAAATATTTCAGCCAACATAGGAGACCTCTACGATCTTAATTAGGCTCCTATGCTTCTGAAAACTCAGGCCTTGTTTTCACATTGGGGGGTCTCTCCCCCCTCTCTATCCTAGGCCGAATTGCATTGATCAAAATGTCAATATTACCATCATTTAACTTTCTGTTCTCGGCCATCCCTTGTGTATTCACATCAATTTTTTTTAAAGAAACTGGAGTCTATGTTACACCCATTTATTTGGCAAAATCAGAAGGCACAGGCTGCATTAAGTATATTATATGCTGATAGAGAAAAGGGGGGCTTAGCACTACCCAATTTTAAAGATTATTATTTTGCCTTTTTCGCACATTACTTCACTAATTTTAAATCTAATCAACCTATAGGCTACGTATTTGCTAAAGACTTTTGTGAATTAATATGCAGAGAGCACAACATTCTGCATCCAGCACTATTGGTGAAATCTAAAAAAAAAGTTTGCTATAAGATTCTCAAATGGCTCTTTAAAAGAAAATACGATTTTTTTAGAAGATATTCAATCTCATATTTGCATTTTCTTACTCCCCTCACACAGTTTACGCTACGTTCCGGCAATCAGCTTAATTCAGAATTAGTAAGGAGATGGGATCATGCAGGATTTAGTAAAATTGGGGATTTTCGTTTCAATGACAACTGGGAAACTCTCTTAAACATCCAGATGGTCATCCAAAATGATTTTCTCTTGGTGGGATCCTATAGTACTATGCTTCATAGTTTAAGGTATCTAGACATTGATCCAATTATTAATACACAGGTGTTAGTTGCTGAATTGGTTGACCCCCCTGATATAAGGCGTGCAGGTGCATGTTGAAGGTTACTCCTAGAGCAGGATAAGGACGATCTCGGGGCAAAGGGGGCGAGAAAATGGGCTCGCCCACCAAGGGAGAGCTGGGAGAGGATTAATCATTTAAACTTTACAGTACTTAGAGGTGCGAATAGGCATCGGATGATATTTTTTAGTAAATCGCTATTATATCGAACCCTGCAAGCTTTATCCCGCGTGGTGCAGAGCTGTCCGGATCTCTGTTTTCGCTGTAAGGCAGTAGGGGTGGCTGGCTGGATACATGTGACTTATACATGACATGCCGACTTATACAGGAATTCTGGGTGGGAGTATTCAAGATACTAACAACTACTGCTCAGGTCACTATAACTCCCAATACTTGGTTGATGTGTTTGGGCTTCGATCCCGAGGCAAGGCTCCCACCCAGGTGGGAAAAACTTGTCTTCATTGCTACTGTGATGCCAGATCTCTCCTGTTAAGAAATTGGCAATCTGATCTAACTCCCTCCCCTCAAGAATGGCTGAGTAAAATGGTGCAAGTTAGAAATCAAGAATTGAGATACGCTAGGAGAGTGGGCGTGGTAAGAAGTTTTCTCTGATTTGGGGCGAACTTTTTTTAGACAACCATAGCTAATCTGTTTTAGGCCAAATCATTAAATTAATTTGTGTGTTTACTTAGCCTAATTCTATTCATTTAGAGCTATATTTGTGGAAATCATTGGGAAAGTTACTTAAGATAAAGTATGGAATTGTATTTTTTGTGATCTTGGTGGAACCTGAAATATATTTTAAAAAAATGATTATGACTATAAATGAAGATTCTAGAATGCAGACAGAGTAGTTACATACATGTAATCCAAATTCTGCATCGTAGATATCTTCATTGAAGCCATAAATGACCCACTCTCGTCCTTGGCTGTCTAGACAGACAAACTACCACCACTCGGGATTATGGGTCAGGGTGCCTCTCAGGTCCTTAAAGGAACAGGCTCTTTTTTCTCCTCTCTCAGTGTAAACTGATCAGGCTGCATTTTCTCTTCAGCCCCAGATTTGATTCATCTGTAGCTTGCTACTTTATTCACCGTTTATGACTAAAAATGAAGATCCTACAATGCACAAGGAGTAGTTACATACCTGTGGTCCTAGTTCTGCATCGTAGGTATCTTCATTGAAGTCATATACAACCGGCCCTCCTCCTTAGATGTCCAAACAGGCACACAGCAATTACAAGGCATTGTGGGTAGGGATGACTCTCAGGTCCTGAAAAGAACAGGCTCCTTTTTTCTTCTCTCTCAACGTAAGCCGATCAAGCTGCATTTTCGCTGCATGCACTTTATACTAAAGGTCGCCTTTTTCCATGACAAATGATGTACATTTAAAAAACTACTTAGAGCCATCAACTTTTTTCCAGCATTCAGATAGAAAATAACATATCTGGCAGACTACACTGAGGATCCATAGGAAATTAAGTTAAATGTGGAACATTCTTCAGTGCTAATTTCTCCAAGGATTACTTATGCTAAAAGGGTGTTTTGGGGTCTGCACAAACAGAATTATTCAATGTGTTTGACTTCAATGAAGATACCTACGATGCAGAAATAGGACCACAGGTATGTAACCTTTTTTTTTTTCCTTCTTCTGTTGCTTTTTTCGATGAAGAGTTATAAGTAGAAATCAGTTCATTCTGGCAACATGTTCATTTTTTGCATGCTTTATGTAATTATAGCGTGAGGCCCCGCTTCCCAGGCAACTTTTGGCCTCAATGACCTCTCCACCAGGGCTTTTCTCAGGGCCGCCATGGGGACCCCATGCCCTAGGAAAGACTGATTATTTTAGGAGCCTGTGTATTGCCCAATCCTCTCTGCCGGTGTCTGGAGCAGGGCGGGTCATGCTGGCCACACAGTGCCATGTGCACTGTCAAAATAGGCAGGAGGAACTGTATTTTGCTCCCAACAGGCTTAAGAGAAGACAAAAGCCTCCTCCTGCCCATTGGGATTACAAAGGAAATGTTGCTAGCTCCCGCTGGGCCAGAGCTTACATCAAAAGTGGAGTAAGCTTTGGGTGTCCGGGGTGGAACCAGGGCACCCAAAAAAAAAAATGAAAGCACGTGAGGCTGTGAAAATTGATAATACATAAATTGCCAGAGCCACCCATTTATTATTCACTGTTCCCAGTGAGGATGCTCTTGAATGGACTTTGTGAGCTAATTTTCATATTTGTTCATCTTTATGGTGCCCCAATTTGGGTAGGGGTACCATCAGTATGTTTTCAGAATGTTGTGTGGGGCTGCAGATAGTGCAGCTTCCCCATAGAAATTATTTATTAAACGTAACCCTATGTTTCCTGAAGCATTTGGAAAAATACCGCTGGAAACGTTTATAATGATTTTAAGCATTCCCAAGGCTACAGCTGAGAGTTGAAGGGGCTCCTTATGATTGGTTTTATGCGTGGATTATGTGGTTTAAGGAGTGTAAAAGAAAAACCAATGTTTTTGTTGTTTTGAATACAGATGCTTTGTTTAATGGATTATAGACACAAACTGCAATGTGTGTTATTATTAATCAATGGTTTGGACATAGTTTTGGATTCTATTAGTTTTCATGTTCAGTCGTAGCATGTGATTATTGATTTATTATGATTGTGTTTTTTTTACATGACCATGTCTTTATACATTGATGTAGTGACCCCTTGACAAGGCCAATAGGCCTGCACTTTATATATTGATGTGTCGATCCCTTGACAAAGCCAGCAGACCTATCATATTTAAAATGGCACCTCCCTATATTGTGATGTTGCATCTGAGATAGTTTGGAGGATGTTAATATGGAGGGGTCAGGACCCACTAGAGGTCAAATGTAATTTGAGTGTCATTGAAGATTTCTACATGTACATAAGGTACATATTTGTTTTTTTTAATGTGTACTATTGAGTAGTGTGTATGTGTAATACATGCCATTTTATTTTTTTATTTTTATTACTTGGTAATCATTTATTGAGTGTTGGTGATGCGTATCAGTGAATGGAGATTACTAATCCATGTCACCTCCCCTCCTAGGTCATGAAATGCACTTCTTTACTAGCCTTTGATACCCTGAGAGAGTGAAGTGCTACAATCAGGTACTTAGTTCCCAGTAGGGGAGGAAATGTGGACTTATTACGTATAATAAGATCTTACTTTACATGAAAAAACCCTTTGAGATATGTAAATAAGTATTAAATGGCACAAAACTCCTGCAGAGCATACATTACACAAAAATATGTGCACATATCAAATCATTAGACTGTAATACACCCCCTCTAGACACACAAGCCCTTACTACGCACATCCTTTGCAATGTGCACAAATGTTCTCAAGGATCCACTACGTGCAGGCTTCCAAACCTCATTATATGCCCAAGCCCCTCCTACACCTATCCTTCAGCCTACTCAAAACTCTTCATGGAGAGCCCACTCCCTCCAAAAACCCATGCAACATTAGGTGGTCAAGCTTTTACTATGCACAGCTTTCGTTTTGAGCAGTGCTCTTGACAGAGAGCCCATTACCTCCAGGCATTAGGTGGTCAAGCCCCTACTACGCATAGCTTTGGCATGTATGGAATTTTTCAATGAGAGCTCACTACCTACACACCTTCAAACCCTGTTACGTGGTGATGGCTCTACTACACAGAGCCTTGGTCCTGTGAACAACTCTTCAAGGAGAGCCCTTACCCTATACCTAGCAGTCTTATTATTAACATTTCTTCCACAGTTGAAGATTTAGTTAATGAGGGTGCTAATTGGTGGGAGAAAAAAATAAGAGAGACCTCCAGAGATCTTATGTGTATGCTTATAGATCAGGCAGATGCACAAAGGTTGAAAATCATAAAGGAGATAGAAGAAATTAAACAAGAGATTATAGCTCTTAACTGTCAAGAGAATACAGAAAATAATGTTGTTATATATGAAGAGGCAATGTGGAAATTTCAAGAAGAGATCAGTAATAGAAAGAAATCTACGTTTTTATGCTATAAAAGGGACTATTTGTCCGGCAGAGCATATACTTATGCATGTAAATATGACCGTACCATTGTAAGAAGAATGTATATAGTGTTGGAACAAACAAACACAATATTGAATGTGAGAGTCAGTACACTATCCAGCACAGAAGGTAACGTAAGTGGATCACACCCAGATATTTCAGTTACCAGTGATCAGATGGTTTCCAACAGTGTTAATACCTTGATGACATTGTTTGCTCTTTCAGAGGAACTGAAGCGGATGAGACTGTTGAAACAGAGAAGGCTTACAAAAGAAAAGACGGGTCAGGGCTCACAAGGACAACAACACAGGCCATGAGAGACGTAAAAGAGTAGGTTAGAGTAGGAACAACAGAAGAGACTTCTAAAAAAGAGGGAGTAGGAACAAGAGTTCAAAGGAGAAAGTATAGTGACAAACGTATCAGATAGATTTTTAGACAAGAATGAAATGGATCTTTTGAATAGAGGACAGCGTTTTGCCCCTTTTAAATATCTTAATGAGTTACAGGTTAAGGTTGATCTATTGAGATTTGTTTACAGATTAAAACTTAGAAACATTTTTGACAGGATGCCTGAACAAAGGTCACATGTAGAGAATAAAGAGGTTGTAAGTGAAATATCTATAAATGATTTGATGGATATAAATATATGTATGAGTTTAGAGAGTGGCACACAAATAGATATTGAAGATTTAGCCACACAGTTGGAAACACTTGAATCCAATCCAAAGGAAAGTAGTATCAAATGTAGATCGAGATTTACTCCTAAAATGCAAACTGACAATAGGATTGATATGTTTTATAAGTTGGTACTGAAATATTTTGATGCATTTACTTATCAAAGAAGTTGTTTAGATTTAAATAAAGATGATTTTGCAACATTGAAAAGGCTAAAGTATAATACTTCAGTAAATATCATACAAGCCGACGGGGTGGTACTGTTGTAATGAACTACTTTTATTATGACTGTGAAGCTAACAGACAATTGAATGATGTTGAGAATTATATGCCAACCAGTGCTTCTGTCATAGAAAAGTCCAAACTGAGGTTACACATTAATTTGTTGGAAGATTTTATTAGATTACTAACTGATGATGATTATATATTATTATTTTGGCAACATTATCAGATCCTTAGATGTTAAAAATGCTAGCATTCCAATAATTTATTTCTTCCCTAAGACTTACAAGGGTGGCAAGGTACCTTCTGGTCGCCCAATTATTTCAGGTACTGAATCACATACAGAGAGAATCTCCCAGCATATAGATGTCTATCTGGCACCTTTGGTGTCCACTCTTCTTTCATACATTAAAGATACCAAGGTTTGCTAAATCAAACCATGGACATACAATGGGATCATAATTGTGTCTTAGTCACAATAGATGTGTCTAGTATATATATCAGCATAGAGCAAGACAAAGGGTTAGAAGCAGACAAATCTTTTCAGCTAGCTATCTAGCACATTCAAGAATGCTATTGGATCTTACATAATATATCCTAGAAATAATATTTTTCTTGTACCACAAAAGACTGTATCACCAAAACTGAGGTACAGCAATGGGTTCCAGGTTTTCTTCTTCTTATGCCAACCTATTTATGGGTCGGTATGAGAGGGACCATACTTGGAACAATCATTTATTTTTTCCTGAAAAGATGATATACTAGGGAAGATATATTTATGATATTCTTATGATTTGGAGAGGGGGTGAATTGGAATTGAAGACATACCATGAATATTTGAATCAGAATGACTATAATGTGAAGTTGAGGTTGGAATATCATCATAACAAGATAATGTTTTTGGATTTGGAGCACTATGTTGAGAATGATATTCTTCAAATTGGAATTTTTCAGAAACACACTTCTGTTAATACTTTGCCGCATGCACATTCTGCATATGTGCAGAAACAGAAAGACAGTATACCGTATGGAGAATTATTAAGGGTGAAGAGGAACTGTAGTGATTAATTTGAATATAAGAAAAAGGAGTAAGCCATCACTAAGAAATTAATTGAGAGTGGTTATAAACCTGAGGTTGTCCATAAAGCTAAGGTCAGGGCAAACTTGAGAAAGGTTCAGATCTTTTTAAGAAGCAATCAGAGATCATGTAATACCAAACTGGAAAACGAAAATAAAAGGTTTATTACACAGTACAGTTCTGACAATAATTTCCTGTACAGTTGTCTTGTCAGATATTGGTTGATACTTGTATTAGAAGAGGATTTAAGAAAGTACTTGTCAGATAAACCATTAATTACTTGTTTGAAGGCTCCTACCTTGAAAAACATTTTGAGTCCAAGTTTTACTATCAGGTTTAAAATATTATATATTGAGTGGCTGCCAAATACTCCAAGTGGTTGTTAAAAATGTGGTAATTGGTGTATGTATGTTTTGGATAGAGCTAAGGAATTGCTGAAAAAGGCAAGACATATCAGATTAATTATTTTATTGTTTGCAACTCTAAAATGTGCATTTAGTTATTTATTTGTATTTGATTTGATGGTTAAGATACATGTTGAATCCACACTCAAGAAACTCAGGAAAGATGGAGGGTGCACTTGAGAACTTTTGAAAATTGAGACAGAAAATACCTTCTGGCTGTACATTCGCAAGAACAACATGAGTATGTGATGTGGATACCTCCAATTAAGTTATGAGGCATGTAACACATTCAAGTGAATAGATGTGGTGGTGATGGTGAGCTGCTTTTATGATCCAGGGAAATATTCTGGATAGATAAACTAAAAACTGTTACTAAGGGTCTCAATAAGGACTGTGAACTTTATACTTTATAGTAAGTGCCTCACATTTGCCTATTCTCAAACACTGTCTCCATCTTTCCTTTAGGAAGGATCAACTATATATTAACAAAAGGACCTTGATTAAGCATAAAGGCAGAGAAGTAGCCTAATCTAACACAAGATGAGTGGAGGTTCTAACTTGCAGCTAACGATTATGTTCTGTTAAAAATTTATGAGTTTTTCCTGTAGACATAATGGCAGCACAGGTGCAAAGAATGTAATTGAATAGATTAGTAGCATACCTGGTGTTCAGAGAAACCTTAATGGGTGATTTTATATGGTTATTGTCATCTGAGAAAGATATTCATAATTGAAAAATCACTCAGAAGATAGAGGAAGGAGCCAGTACCATAGGGGGTATAAAGAAGATTTGTTAATCACAGAATCATTGAAATGTAAGGTTTCAAACTCTACTGTGAGACCCTGTTACAGACAGTGAAATACATTCAAATGCTCTTGGTGAGTAAAGATAATGTGGGTTTTTCTGCATAGCGAGTTGGTTATATGTTGTGATAAAAATAATTATAGAGTCTTTATTTAGATTCCAGATGCCTGGGGAAGCTGGGGGAGCGAATATTCGGCACTTGTTTATGGATTAGGTGGGTTTTTGTGCTTAGCGAGCTGGATGTGTGTTTTGGAAAACAATTTATAGACTTTCATTTGGATTTCAAATGCTAGGTGAAGCTGGGGGAGCGAATATCCTAGGACCTATTTATTGATTATAAGAATGAACTGAGGTGAGTGATAGTTTAGTAATATATGGGGTTTCTGAATAAGGATCTAAATGTCAGATGAAAGTGAGGAAGTTTATGCTCTGGGAATTGTTCTTTGGAGTGGAAAGATGATCAATGACGAATGAGTGAGGAGAATGAAGGCCAATCTAAGAAACTGGGTTACTGAAAACGGTTATTTAATTGACTTTAAAGTCTAGACACAAAAGGAGGACTTTGGTGCGCATGACAGAATGGTTCCGGTGCACTGACGCTCATGTGTTCATCACACAAGCTACAAATCCCTCTACTTTAAACAGCAGATGGATTTCCTTTTTTGTTTTTTTTAACTCTAGGAGCAGGGAAGAGCTTCCCCAGCCGGCGAGGCATTTTTTAAAATCAATTTAATGACAAGCATCTGCATGGTGCACTGACTTCATTACATTGAAAGTGAAAGTGAAATTAGCCAATTGGCTCATTTCACTTTTACTGCATTGGTGCTCACTGGGCTATCTCAGCCCCCCAAGCACCAAAACACACAGGAGAGGTGTTGTTAGAAAGGGAAGACTCACCCTTTTTCCAATGGTACCTGTCCCAAGTAGATCCCTGCTTGGCGATCACCCAACAAGGGAATGCCCATGCGGGGATCCACCCCACACCAGGGATTTTTTTTGGGAGCAGTCCCTTAAGCAAGGGCTGGTTCCAATATTTGGGAAGTAACTTTGTCTGTTTCCTGCCCACCCTGGGGTCAGACTGGCCTTACTTGTAGGCCAATGTGCCCCTGAGGGTGGGGAAAACCACGAGACACCAGAGATTTTAAAAAAACGAAGTTGGGGAGTGGCCCCCTGGGCAAGGGCTACTCCTCATTAAGGAGTGATTTCTGTGGCCATTTTCTGCCCCCCAGAGGCAGATTGGCCTTATTTTCAGCCCAATCTGCCCTACAGGGGGCAGAATACCACTAGACACCAGGGATTTAAAAAAAATAAGTTGGGGAGAGGCCTTTGGGGAAGGGCAGCTCCCCATTATATGGTGATTATTTATTTTGGTCATGTCCTGCCCCCCAGGAGGGGGGACGGGGGAAGCAAACCACTGGGCACCAGCAATTTTTTTTTCTATTTGTAGGGGTGGGGGCTGTGCAGCATGGACATGGCCAGGCCCCACCCACCCCCAAAAAACTACGGTCTTTCTGCCCCCCCCCCCCGGATGGAGTGGATGGGGCAGTTACCCCCGTTTACCCTCTAGGGATACTTTTTTTAAATTTGTATCGGTGGAGGCAGCATGGAGATGGGCATGACCTCCAACCCACCAAAATCGGGAAACAGCCTTTCTACCCCTCCGGGGGTGGATGGGATCAATTACCCCCATCTGTTCCCTTGGGGGAGGGTAGGAGGCACACTAGACACCAGGGATTACTTTTTTATCTCTATCAGTGGGGACTACCCAGCACCGGCACGGCCATGTCCACTCCCCCACAAAAAAAATAAAAAACAGTCTTTCTGCCCACACTGGGGGCAGGTGGGGCAATTACCCCCATCTGCCCCCCCATGAGGGCAGAAATCCCACTATATATCAGGGATTACTTTTTTGTTGGGTCAGTGCTGCCTAGCATGAGCATCGCCATGCCATCATATCCTCAAAAATTGGTAAACATTCTTTCCGCTCCCCTGCAGACTAAAGCATCTCATCCAATGGCAAGCAAGAGGGTATTTGATTCTTCTGCATGTTGTTTTTACACGTGGGCCAGGAGAGTTTAGCTAACTCCCAGTATCATCCCACTTGCAATGGGAAACAGCTGCACTCTTTAGGCTTGTGTAGGCTGCCACCTGGAAAAAGTTACCAGACCCAGACAGTTCTAAAAACTAGACATCTGGGGGGTCCAGGGTGGTGTGCTTCGCATCCATCCCACACCAATTTCTTACCTACAATGCTCTGCAAACCTCAAATGTTGACTAAAAACACAAATGTTTACTCACATTTCTATGATGGAAACTTCAGGGATCACCAGGAATCCACAAAATTCCTACCACCCAGCATTGCCTCACTTCTGCCGATAAAAGTGCTGCGTCACTTGTGTGGCTGGGCCGGCCTAATGCCACAGACAGGAAAACATCCAACCAATTTCATTGAAGTCCCCAAGCAAGGGCTCCAATTGCCCTTGGTTTAATAAGCTCCTGTCACTGGCACTAGGCCCAGCCACACAGATGAGCTATCATTTTTTTTATCAGAAGACTTAGGAGAATGATGGGTGGAAGGAAGTTTGTGGCTTGTTGCAGATTCCAGAACTTTTCATCACAGAAATGTGAGGAAAATGTGTTTTTCAGTCAGATTCTGAGGTTTGCAAGGCATTATGGGTAGCACAACCTGGTGAGAGCCATGCAAGTCACCCCATCCTGGATTCCCCTAGGTATCTAGTTTTCAAAAATGTACAGGGTTGCTAGGTTTCACTAGATGCTGGATGAGCTAGTGCCCAAAGATCACAGCTACTTTGAGGACCTTGAGCGGGAGTATGAGATGGGACAGTCGGAATGCTATAGGCTGCTACAACTTGGCCACGTGCCACACAGACACATAGTAGGGAGGGAGCAGCTACCAGAGTGATCGCCCCTGGAAGATAGATTACTGACTGAGCTATTGACGAGTAAGGATATCTCCCTGATATACAAGAAAATTATGAACAACTCCCCTGACCCTCTGAAGGCTTTGTGGGCCACCTGGGAAAATGATCTAGGAACGCTTGAGGATGAGGACTGGGTGGAGGCGGTACAGAGCCCCAGGGTGGTGGCTATAAGGACTTGTTTCTGTCTCATACAGTTGAGGGTTCTACCCTGAGCATATTACTCCAGAACATTATTGCATAAGATGGGCCGCACTGACTCCGACAGATGTGCCCGGGATGTGACGTGGCGGGTTCCTTCTTCCACACCCTGTGAGGATGCCCAGTGATTCAGGAATACCGGAAAAGGGTAGCTCAGATAATGGATACTGTAACTGGGCTGCACATAACCCTAGAGGCAAAATGGTTGCTGCTGGGCATTACGGGTGATGAGGGGTGACCCAGACAAGCGAAGACTTGGCTACAATTGGCGGGTGGAGTGGCTAAGCAAAATATTGCACGGGGATGGGGGGGCGAGGGACCCTTCACGAATTACAGACTGATAGAGAGACTTAGGCCAACATAATGAACTTGGTGGGATGCCCTGCCTCCAACCGTGCCGGTAGTCAACGGAAGACCGCCAGTGGCGGCGGTCAGCATCCCGCCAAATAATGACGCCTGGAGCCCCACCGTCATTGATGGCGGTGAGGGCCGCCAGGCCCCATGCTGGCGGTCGGTGGTGGGGGTGGATGCTGCTCCACCCTCACTGCCACCTCAGTCCAGACATCACCACGCATATAATTATGCATTCATAGGCATGTCGTGCATGGAGAGGCAGCAGTGGTGGCAGAGCAGCATCCAGGGAGCCTGTTCTCTCCCAGAGCAGCGCAACAGAAGAGGGGAGTGCTGTCCGAGAGGGAAGGGGGGGCGTGTGTGTGTGTGGGAGTGCATGGGAGTGTGTGTGAGTGTATGTGGGGGGATGTGTGTCTGAGTGTATGTATGCATGTGTGCATGTAGGTGAATGGGTGCATGAGGATGTGGGGAGGTGGGGTTTGGGGAGACCTGTATGTAGAGATGGGGGGTGGTGGATGGTGAGGGTCGAGCTGGGGGGGCCTACATGGGGTTTTCGGGGTGGAGGGTCGGTTTTCAGGGTTTTGGGGTGGATCTAGGGGCTTGGGGGGTGGGTGTTTGTATTGGCAAGAGGGGGGCTGTCGTGTCACATATAGGTGACAGGAATGGGTATTCCTGTCACCCGTATGCTTTCTGCCAGGGATTACCTGGCAGGGTATCCTGCCAGGAAATCCCTGGTGGAAATTGGATCAAAATCCCACCGCCGGTCCGCCCTCCACCGCTGCGTCTAACGTGCCTACAGTCGGCCCGGTGGTCGAAACTGGCCTGGCGGTGGGTGGTACTGTGTTCAGAATATGGCAGTCTGGACCACCATGCCGTTCGCAGTAATGACTGCCACCGCCGGCATGGCGGTCCAGACTGCCATGTTCATAATGACCATCTTAGACTGTTGCCAAAGAGTGGAACAAGTGATATACAAAAACAGGGGATGTGTGAAGAAATATGAAAAAATATGGTCAAAATGGGAGGCATTTAGAGAGACAGTTGATTAGCTAGGAAGAAGGGATTATCTCCAGGGCTCTCAGGAGGGGAGGAGAGGGAAGAGGGACTGGGCAGGCCACGAGAGATAATTTAGGATCAATGGTCGTGTAATACTGGTTGATGGCCGGATGCTATTGTGTACCTTGTCTGAGCTACTATGCCTATGTAACTGATATGGGTGGATTGTATGCTGAGCTTTGTTTACAATAAAAAGAGTAAATAGAAAAAAAAGATCACAGCTACCCACTTTGAAAAAAGTGGGTCAGTTCTGCGTTGCGTGGAAAAATGTGATATATCCATGTTGCGTTTGGGGCGTTTCCTGTCGCGGGCACTAGGCCTACCCACACAAGTGAGGTACTGTTTTTATTGGGGCCTCTTACGAGAATGCTGGGTGGAAGGGATTTGGTGGCTCTGTGCAGAATCCTGGACCCTTCCATCACAGAAATGAGAGTAAAAATTGTTTTTTAGACACATTTTGAGGTTTGCAAGGGATTCTGGGTAGCAGAACCTGGTGAGAGCCACAAATGTCATCTCATCCCGGATTCCCCTAGGTGTCTAGTTTTCAAAAATGTGATTTGTCCATGCTGCGTTTTGGGCTGTTTCTTATCACTGGCATTAGGCCTACCCACACAAGTGAGGTATTGTTTTTATCAGGACACTTTGGGGAAAACAGAATAGTAGAATAAGTATTATTATTAGTAGTCTTTCACTGCATTTGTACCTTCCAAATGTAAGACAGTGTGTAAGAACGAAGCCATTTTGAGAAATGCCCTCTAAGTCATGTGCTGGTATGGGTACCCACAAATTCAGAGATGTGCAAATAAGCACTGCTTCTAAACTCCATGTTTTGGGCCCATTTTGGAAATCCATAGGTGTCCCTGACACCTATTTCTCACTCTTTATATTTTACCAGATGAATTACTGTGTACCCTATACACAATAAAAAACCATTGCAAGGGCAGCTCAGTTATTGACTCTGGGTACTTCGGGTTCTTGGTGAACCTACAAACCCTACATATACCCTCATCCGGGATCAGTGCTTAATTTGTAAATAAAAACTTGCCGGTGCCCAAAGCCCTCCTCTTGCACACACGGCTGCTGCAATTACACGTGGGAACACAGAATACTGAGGCGGCGTAATCCTGAAGCCATCTCGGGCCTCTTCAATCCATTTAAAGCCACTCCCTACCCCCTCAGCTCACTCTAGCAGCTTCCTGCTTTCTCTCTTTTTGACGCTTTTTCGTTTTTCCCTTCCTCCGTCTTACCCATATGTGACTTTTGCTTGCAGCAAATGCTTGAGGCAGAAGAATAAGCCCCGGCCCTCAAAAATAAGTGCCAGTGCTCAGCACCGAAAACAACAAGCATAAATTAAGCACTGTCCGGGATCCAACATTGGTTTCACATCTATTTCTACCACTCACTGGAAGCAGCCTGAAAGCATGAAAATAGGAAAAATGGGCTGTGTCCAAGTAAAATGCAAAACTGTGTTGAAAAATCTGGCTTTCTGATTCAAGTCTGGCTGTTCCTGAAGGCTGGGAAGATGGTGAATTTAGCACAGCAAACCCTTCATTGATGCAATTTGCAGGGCACAACAAGACATTTTCTTCTGCAGCACTTTTTCCCCATTTTTCCTGAAATCCCAAAATTTAGTTGGATTTTGGCTATTTTCTCGGTTCCCTCCAGGGGAATTCACAAACTCTGGCAACCTTTAGAATCCCCAGGATGTTGGAAAAAAGGACGTAAATTTGGAGTTGGAGGAAAAGCCATCAGCTAAGGGGTTAAATCTATTCTTTGTATGTAGCTATCTTGAGTTGAGTTGTTTGATGTTATGAATCAAATGATATGTATTAACACAAAGCTTTATTGTGTCGTAAATGTAATGATTTTGTTTTGTGAATTAATATATTGAGCCTTTCACACATCATAGTAAATGCTTTTTGAATGGGTTATGAAACTCTGTCATCTTTGTGATTCATATGTTGTAGGAAGAATTGAATTATACTCCCCAGTATTGAGATAGAATCCCTAAATGATGTATAGAAAGTCATGATGTGAATACTGACTTTGTTAGGTCATATAGTTTAAAACTGTGGTAAATACACTTATTTATGCATTATTTGTTATTTTTATTAATCTTAAACTCATACATTAATTTGTATGTTTATTGCAGCCTTGAAAAAGTGGTGGTACTTTGAAACACGTGTTGCCTATGTGGATGCATTCTAATTCTTGATGCTTGATTGATTTTGAACTGAAAAAGAAAAAAGGAAATATAATATATATATCTATCTATATATATATATATCTATCTATATATCACCCAGTGGTGGTCACAACTGGGTAGTTGTTATTCATTTCATTTCATTTCATAAGCTTTATTCAGTTTGAAAGATTAACCATAAAAGCATACATAAATATAAATAATCAATAAAACATTAAAGTCAAACTACATAAAAACCCCTTCACATTTAAAATACTAAAAGCCACCCAGCAATACAGTACATCACCTGCCACCTATGGTGAATCAAATTCACACTCCATACTATTTCTTAACCTCGTCACACCCTTTAGAAAGTTAAGAACATACATGACCACATCCCCCTTCAACATATGTAAGAACATAACAGCTGGTCTAACTTGTGCAAAATTAGCCCTTTACAGAATAGGCACAAGGTAAACTTTACGGGGCAACTTGTAAAACACACAGAGCATAACAAACTGCAAGGTATGCTGTGGAGAAATATGATCACATCCACAGGGTGCCAGTTTCAACCCCGAGGAAATGCCAACAACAGATGAAATAGATCTATCCTAACTCTTGAAAGAAGGAAACAATCCTGCCTGTTCTTTACCCACTGCAAGTAGGGTTCAGTAATAGGAATGGTCTTAAGCATGATGTGTTGCTGTACAAATGGTTTGAAAAGTGCCAAATCCTCCCTTGCCACATTCCTAATCCTAAAATAATTCTCCTTAGCCCAAATAAAATCAGTTTTGCTAATTCCCTCTGGGTGGCAGAAAGATTACTTCTCAGCTGATGTAAAGTATCCTTAATATATTTAGACCTGGGAATATGCAGGACGCGATCCAAGGACAGGCAGTCTATGAGAATGGCCTTAGTTAATTTAAGGTCCTGCCTAAACCCAACTTTCAACTAGAAAGCAAGAGGCCAGAAAGCAACCCGTTCGGACAGGAAGCCTGCACCTAGTTCCTTGTGAATTGACATAACCGAGATACACTGAGGAAGACATAGGAGCCTACGCAAGAATCTGTTTTCCCCAAGAACCTGTAGTTAAGAGTGATCAACGTATCCCCAGACCCCGCTACCATACACCTGGCTATCACCAAGCCCTGTGGCAAAGTTGGGAATAGCCACATTGGCTCACCCCAAATCCTTACACCTCTTGTACAGAAGGTGGTGCCAACTCAAAGCTGAATCAAAAAGAAAACCCAGACAAGAAAATTCCTTGTTCTTAGGTAAGGTGCATGCCACTATCATAAATTGTGCCGTTTTAGTAGTGTGAGGGCCTACTATCATCACAAAAGATTTCTTATCATTTATAGACAGATCCAACTCCTCCATAAAGCAGAAAAGGAGTTGAACAGGGACTACAAACCTCCAACCGTCTTGGCCAAAAGAACCACATCATCTGCGTATAATAGCACCAGTAACATATGCACGCCTACACATGAACAATCTGCCTCCACCTCTCTAAAATGATGTTCTAACTGGTTAACATACAGATTGAACAAAAAGGCACCAAGATAAAGCCCTGTCTTACCCCTCTCTTAATACAAAAAGAACAAGTACACTTCTGGTCTTTGGTATAGCATATCATGTTGAGGGATGATATCTCGGAATCAACTGTGGCTCATTAGTGGCCAGTTATGCCAGGTGCACCGTGTATGAAGTTGTCACTAGATGATGTTTACTTTAATTGAACCTCTGTGAAAACACTGAATTTGTTGCTCTTACCTGTGTTTGTATTCTTGCTACCTGAAAGAATGTGATTATATTTACTGACTCAAAATGCCTTGGAGTCGCACATGATTTTGTGCTCTTGTGAATGCAGCAGGGTATCCTCAGTTTACAGCGAACCCAATTTAAAAATGGGGCTCATGCTAAAGGATTACTTGATACTCTCATGTTACCATCTAAACCTGCAATTGTAAAGTATGCTGCACATCAGTCCCTTCAAGATGAATGTCTAAGGAAAACAGTTGTTGTGACCTAACTACCAAAAAGGCTGCCTTGTCTCCAAGTTCTGAAGTCACTCACTTTTCTCAGACTGTCAAATCCTTTATGCAAACTCTGTGCTGCTGAGTAGGAAAAGCAGGATTGGATGCATCATAACTGTAAAATGGATCCCAATGGAGTGTGGAGGACATACAACCTACCCATTTTCACAACCCCTTGTCCACATTCAGAAGAACTCTACCCAAATGCCTAAATGCTGCTCATATATGTTTGCCATGGGTTTTAGTCTGTATGTTTTTAACTGGATTAAAGCTTACACGTTCCTATGCTAACTACATTTCAGGTGCCAAAGGCTGGGATTCTATTCTTAGGGTTGGCTTCCTTTTCCAATACAAAGAGTGAAGGGCATTCATTTTGTGTCTACCGCAGCAGAGGAGCTGTGCAGGACTTATGGATCAAATAACAGTTTTACTGCGCTTACCACCAGGAGTCTTCCAGTAAAGTTGAGCACTTCAACTCCACTTTAAAAAACAAAATAGCTACGTTTTCTGCTGAGATGGGATTCAAGTGCCCCAATGCTCTTCACCTGGCACTCTGGTCATTCAGAGCCATCCCTAGACAATGGTCCATGCTAAGCGTATATGAAATAATAATGGGACCACCCTTCTACTTGTATCAAATCCCCCATGTGTCCCCAGCATCTCTTAGCATGGACCTAATATAGTCCTCGAGTACTGCAAACAACATAGTTACTGTCTCTACAGCTTCCGTTCTCATTTCCATGCTGCCTTCCCTGTCTGTCCAACTAGAGCCTGCAACAGTCTGTAAGCAGGGAAATGGGTCCACGTCAAAATCCATCAGGAAAAATCTGTCCCTCCACCCTATAAGCATAGTGCATTCCAATTCCTGGTACTCTACTTTGAAGTGCTGTGGAATACCACCTTGTGCACATGCCAGTCACTTCAAGAGAACCACCAAATCCAAAGGGAACAGTCCTGCAGTTGCCTCTGTGCCTATGAGCAAGTTCTCTCTCCCACCCATTCTGCTCCAGTGAACAACTGTTCCTCACCGACACAGGAAGAAGTTTCTGCTGCCAACTTCACTCAGCTCCGCCATCACCAAGATGCAGCTCATTCTCCTTCCCACAGATTCACCTGCTGGCCTATGTGGTTGGAAGACGCCCTGCTACATAATCCCCCGATGGGTCTGGCTGGCCTTCTTTGCTTTAAGCCTTGTTATTTGGCTCCCTGTGTGACTCTGCTTAATGGAGTATGATGGCGGGCATTGGAATATCAACAAGGCCCTGCCTGATGCCATTAATTGGGACAGGTGATCCTTTTCACTTATGACACCCTTTTGCAGTTTCTAGAGCAATACTGACAGATCCTCAATTGTGTCTGTTGCTGAATTTGTACCCTTCTTTTTGAGTAAGTACAGTGTCTTGAATTATATCTATATGGACATTTCTCACTGAACTGTGAAACTAGAACTATGCCTACTATTCTGGGGCCACTTATCATCAGCACCACAGATGTGTACAACTATCTGGGTGTCCGTCTATCAGCCAAGAGAACGCCCAAAGCCCACCTTCACCACCTAAAGGCAAAAGCTGGTTACATAACAACTAGAATATGCAAACTAAATAATCTAATAGAAAGTCCTTCAGCAAGATTACTCTCCAAATTCTCAAAGCTGCATTCCCTCCAGCATTGAACTATGGTCATGAAGCCTTCCCTGGCCAATTCACTGCCTTGACAGAAAATCTCCATATAATAAAAATCTATAAAAGAGAGTTCAAGCTGCCACAATACATAAGGAGTCATCTGATAAGACTGGAATTTAGACTTGAAGGACAGCACTGGGATTGGATTAGGGACCTTCCTGAAATACTATCACATAATAGTCATGGCCCATCCTAAAACCTTGAAATCAGCTCTTCGTCACATCTTTGAAACAAAAATGAACCCCTGGTCACAATATCTAACAGCTTTAAACAAACTCCAAATCGACCTAGCAGTACTGATCAAATTGGCACAGTTGCATCTTTCAATCAAATCTGTGCTGAGAAGACAGACAAAAACGCTCTCCCATGCAAGTGGCTTGGAAAAATTAAGTAGTACTCCCATGCAAGAAGCACTGACAGCTTCTTATACAAACACCTCACAGCATTTGATACCACAGCCATTCCTTACCTGCACCATCAGGAAATCCTGCGTGACGCAAATCGCTTTTGCAAGACTGCTCGGCTCAAGGACAAAGGAGCCAAATCCAAATTGGAACTCCCTCAACAACATAATGGTTTGCAAGCTCTCCGAGTATAAATCTGAGACTTTCATCCATCTATTGTGCTGCTGCCCGGCACTGATGAACGCACAACGCACTTTATTAAGACCTCTCTTTCTCCACCACGGTATAAGATCCTGCATTGCAGCCAGATCATTGGTATTCGCTTTAAAAGAACCAGCTGACCTGGCCAAATTTGGGAAGTGTATTATGCAGCTCCAAGCAAAATTGACAGACACTCAAAGCGTATTTAAACTTTCTTTTAGCTACAAACTGCTTTTAAAACTAACAATAATACTATGATACTATCATTTCTTCTTAAGCTCAAACATGTATATATGGCTCTTTTTTTAATCCTTTTTGCATTTTGGCATGCTACCTTCAGTACTAAGACACTCTATGAAACTTCAATGGGACTATTGCCTACTGGGCTGTATTTTCTTATATATTTATTTTTATACTTATTTTATTGTGCACTTTTGCAATGATTTAAGTAATCACGCAAAAAAGGATGATGATACTATGCCTACCCTTTAAAGGTGATGACTGAAGTTTTCCTAAAAAAGACACCATGCTTCCTGCTATTCACCTTGCTGTCTTACTGACACTGCCAGTAGAATGTCTCGTGAAAAGTTAAATGACAGCCTCTATGTGGGCCACAGTGTTAGTCATTTAACTAGCCCTATCTGAATCCAAACTTTATTGTTATAATTTTGAACTTCCCTCAGAGGTCCTTTATTTCTGCTCCTGCTCTCAAGAGCAACCTGGTACTTACTTTATGGCAACAAAACCAAAACATGGCTACCCAAAGATTATTCTGGATCTGTTTTCCTGCCATATGATGTGCTCCTGCTGAATCCATGTTCCAGAAAAGACTGCACAGAGAAATATTAAAATTTGCCAATTTCCATGCTATCCTGTTCCCTACCCATGGGATACGAATGACTATCCATGACATTCAAACTATGGCTAAGCCTTTAGAGGAAGTTCCCAATTGCACTGCCATGACATTCAAACTATGGCTAAGCCTTTAGAGGACGTTCCCAATTGCACTGCCGTAGCACTACGGTTAATCTCCAACCAATCAAATGCCCAAAGAATAGTCTTTTACAAAACGCAATGGCTCTTGATTTTGCCTAGGTTGCCAAAGAGTCTGTGATAATTTAGGGTCCGAAGGCTACTCATTTACACAAAATATTCAAATGGCTATACATGACAAGATTGGCAGATCCATATTATTGTCAGGGAGTTACGCCAAATAAATGGTTTTAGCTTTGATGAATGTACTATATGGGCTTTCTTAAAGGGCACATTTTAGGGACTGAGAATAAAGGTAATAGAGATAGCTTTGACTGTGTTTGTTGTGCTTATCCTACTCTACGCGTAAGGGTTTTCAAATTCTCCCTTAACCGCTATGCTAGACATAAAGAGTCTTCTTTGTTTTAACTCATACTACCAGAAATGGATGATGACATAAACAAAAAAATCTGATAATGGCTCACCTGCATGTTTCAAATATGATATGTCTCGAGGAGTAAACAAACTAATGACGATTATTTGCTTCGAAGTTGCACACTAAATATTACAATCACAAGGGATTACGGAACTAGAAATATTGCCTTAGTGTAACTGTAGCAGCCATCCTGTCACTTGGTGCTTCCCAATGCTACCAAATTGTGCTGACGTCTAAAACCTCACTCTCATGTCTGCCATCATAGATGTGAAATTCCTGAATACCTTGCTCAACTCCGAAAGCTTACATTTTTGAACCAGTTTAAAGGTCGTCTGTGTACTATACCACGATTTCAGTTTATAGGTCTTTTGTTTGTTTCGATACATGTTCCCCACTGAAGTCCTGTGAATGTAGGCATATAAATTTGCGTTCTGTATTTGTGTGCTTTACTTTAAATGCTCAAGGGGTGCTAAGGGATCCCACTGTCAACCAGTTCTGTAATTCACCAGTTACTTTTCTTTTGTGCCAATAAACATTATTAGATATGACCTCAAGTGTGAGCATATATGTATTTCACACTAAGATCCTAGTACAGACCCTAACAGATGAATGTGTTAATGAAAAAGGTGCACTATTCTAGCAGCCTAGAGCCTCTGTTAGTCCCAAAATGTTGCAATAGGGTGTCTAAATGCAAGGGGGTTGGTGTAAGAGCATCAACACACTTCCGTACAGTTGCAACCCGTCCTTTAGGGTGGAGGGACCATGCCCCCCACCTTTTGCCCCTCATGAAGAGTGCCTGCCAGGCTAAGCAAAGGTCAGCCTGACAGACACTCTTCATGTTCAGCTCAGGCAGCCAGGAACGAGACATGCACGATTTGCTCAGAATCCTGGCTGCCTGAGTTGAACTTTGCTGGGCTGAAGAGGTCACAGCTCCTATGGGTGTGACATCCATGGCTCAGCAAAGGTGTCTCAAGCCCCTCCCCCAAGGTGACTAAGGGAAGCATCACCCATTGACTCCGACCTGGGCGCTTCAGGTTTAAGCCCTGAAGCGCCCAGGGTGAGTGTCAATCAGTGACACCTCATCACAGAGTGGGGTGGGGTCAGAAGTCTCACTGACCCCATCCCACTCTGTGACGAAGTTGGGACTGTGCGGGAAGGCAGCGGTCCCAACCCTCCCAGGATCTCCGAGGCTGAAGGTAAGTGTGTGTTTGTGTGTTTTTTTAATTAATGTTTGGTGTGTGTGTGTGTGTGTGTATGTTTGAATGTTGATGAGTGTTGTGAATGGATGTGCATGCATGTATGAATGAAGGAGTGTGAGTGTGCTTCCCGCCTCCCCCCCTCCCTCCTAAAATTACCGGCCGCCGCTGCTTCCGTACCACCCTCCATGAGATTAGACAAGCTGTTAGACTCACCTTCTAAGCTTGGGATGGGCTGCGACAGAAGGCTGTCATTTACCTAAAAGTGTAGTAAGTTGTGAATGACGGTGAAGTAAGGTTACAGGGGGCAGATAAATCACAGCTTCGGAAATCTTCAGCAAAATGGAGTACTGCCCATGTGAAGTATCACCAGTATGGTAACAGCACATACAGGTATGATGAAGTTTAGGTTAAGTGCACTAGCGGTGAAGATAAAAAGTATTTTCTGGAAAACAAATTTGACAGTGATTGCTTCAATAACTTTAAAAAACAATTGAAAGACCCCAAGTATAAATCTAGTCCAGAATAAGGGTCAGTCTTTCTAAAATGGTATGAAGAAGCTATGAAACAAACACAAGACTCTGAGGTGTGAGGACTGATAGACAACCATGAGAAACTGAGGTATAAAAAATAGTCTCTTGGGGGATAAAGATAGGGCTTATATTCTGACTCCTTACTGTTTACCTTATATGTTCCCCATATTACTAGTGAGACCGCAGGAACTCTAGAAGAAAAGGAGAGGACATATTAGATGTTCATAGCTTCCCCATATCAGAGTCAGATGCCAGTGGTGCATCATAAGAACTGGTCAATGAGCTGGCGGGAGGGGCACATGCAAACCTGTGCATGCCAGCACAATGATTAGATGACAGTGTCAAGCGTGATCAATGCAAAAGCACAAAGACAGGCTGACACAACGACACTCCAGTTTCCACCTCGAAGTTGATCTAATTAATTACCCCATTATTCTGAAGTAATGCAGTGAAGCGGTTGTGCTTGCAGTTTAGCAATCACCCAGGATAGTCTAAGGATGACAACGGGATATAGAGCAACAGCAACTGAAAGGACTTCCTGACTAAAGCAACATACTCTGTCGGTTTGAGAAAATACAGTGACAACTCCAACAATATTAACTATGTCCATACAGATGCCATTCTACCCACATGGGAATATGGGGGATGTTAATGCTGAATTTTTAAATAATGATTATTCATGTATTCTGAGTGTTGAATCTATATAGAAAATGAGTTAACGTAGAAAAATAATGCACACATTTGAAATTGCGCCTATTTGAGTGGCCACCAATGATCACAAAGTGCACTTATTAACAGCTTATTAATGTAAAATGTTGAGCTCATGTTTGGATTAATGTAGTTGTATGTCATATTAATGATTATGTATTATGTATTTGCTTTATTAATCATAGGCCTTAATTTAGCGAGGTCTTGGGCCTAGTTGCACGGCCTCATGTCAAGATGCATTGCTTAGGTGATTTATAAGGTGGCTGCTTAGAGAATTAAGTTGTGATTTTCCACTGCATTGACCACATGGTACTAGATGAATTTTTTTCCCATGAAAATTGCTTGCTAGAATATGTTGTACTAGCTAGGGATACATTGTATAACTTAGTGTGTGTGAAGGTAACCTTCCGAGGAGCAGACAATGGATGCACTGACTGGAGTATAAGCTGATACAAATTTGTTACCTGACAAGCCCAACGACAGGATCAGGAGAAGAGGACCCAATCATCAACATGTGAACCGTGGAATTGGGGGTTCTACTTTCATTCGACTAAATGTATGACCAATAGCAATGTGGGAAGTAGTTTTTAGGAAATCTAACTTAGCCAGACTGCACCAAGAAGAGATACACCATTCTCCCCATTTTTCTTGAGTGTTTAGTTATCATTCTTTCCGAATTGCTTGGAGACTTTGCTTTCCTAAACTTCAATGTTGAATTCTGATACCTTGCTGACCGAAAAGATGTCCAATTGACGAAGACTGTCACAGCTTGCTGAACCATACTGAGGCAAGGTATAAGACGATGTTAATGATTGTTATGTTTATTTGCTTTTGTCCCTAGGTACCAATCGCTAATTTTGATAGAGCCATAGTTAGATGATTTTCCAAATTTGTGTTGACTAAATTTTTTTGCATGAAGTCTAAACATGCTATTCTAATCTGAAAATTAGTTAGGGTACTCACTGAAAGAGTCCACTGAATGTAAACAAGTGCTTTATAAATACAATATTTCTAACAAACGGTCGAAGACAGACGGTCTAGGGAATAATGGGATGACAAAATGATTTGGGGTGGGAAACAGGAAGGCAGGAGGTTTGGGACAAGCAAAGGGTGTGGAACAGGAACATCAGCACTGCCTGGTGGCTCCTCATGTTTTGATAGGTTAATTTAGGTCACTGGAAACTATTTTATCTAAATGTGCCTTAAAATTCACATGATGGGGGCGTGGCCAAGATGGTGGCGTGAGTAGATGTGTGTTCAGGAGCTCTGCCGCCTGGGCCTTTGCAGCTGCAGAGCGGCCACGGGCCCCCACCAGTACGGGCGCCCGAGGGTCGAGGGGGGCGGAGAGGACCCGAGGGCAGAGCCGAGTGGTCGGTCGGGTGTCCGCCGGACGGCAGGCGGGAACTGCCGGGCCGAGAGTCTGTGTGGGCCCGGGCCGTGCTTGCGGTCCGCGGGCGCGGCGGCTGGGAGTTGCGGCCGTGTGGAGCGGCCTCGCTGGCAGTGACTGCTCCGCGAGCCCAACACAGGCGCGGAGCAGTCGGCGGCAGCAGTTGGACCGTGGAGGTACTGGGCCGGGGGGCCACAATCGGGAAGCGGCAACACGTTGCCTCGGCGTTCCGGGCCCGGTGGGGACCACCTGGCCCCGAGGGGGCTCGATTGTGACCCCGGCGAGTTGGTGAGGGAAAGCTGGAGCTCCCGCGGTCCCCTTGGATTTTGAAGGGCAGAGGGCCCCGCGGTGCACAAGGGAGAGAGTGGGTCCGAAGCTCGGCAGGACATTTCGGCCGGCGGCGTGACCGGGCTAGAGGCGGCCCTCGGGAACTCCGGTCGTCGGAGGCGGGGCTCTGGAGGGCGCCGCAACAGAGACAGGTCATGATGGGTCGGCCGTGACGGAGCAGAGCAGGTAAGGACGGCCGCTTTCCTCTGGCCGGATCAAGTGCACAGAGCAGGAGCGGACTGCCCCAGTGACAGGTGGGGACCCAGCAAGGGAGTCAGTTTGTTGTGCAGCGCTGAGGACCGCAAGAGCTGCGAAGAGACATTTCCCAGGAGATGCAGTATATGCGTGCAGACATCACGTCACTAGGGGAAAGGGTGTTGAGCATGGAAGACAACGAGATCTCCCGGGGGGAGAAATCGAACAACTGCAACAGGAGGCTTGCGTCCTCGTGAGCAACAGGAGCTTCAGCAGATTGCAACAGAGGATTTAGAAAACCGCTCTAGAAGGCACAACATACGTATCAGGGGAGCCCCGGCCGGGGCGGAAGGTGAAGACATTAGAGATATTGTCACGGCGCTGTGCCGCTTCCTCCTGGGTCCGGATAATACACAAGAAATCACATTGGACCGAGTCCACAGAGCAGGTTGGATGGGGGGGCCAGTGAGCACCCTCCTGACATCTTAGCGTGTCTGCATAATTTTATGACTAAAGAAAGTATCCTGCAGAGAACGCGAAACCTCCCTCAGGTCCAGTTTAGAGGGCACATGCTACAGCTACTCCAGGACCTCTCGCTGCGGACATTGCAGAGGCAAAGAGAACTTAAGCCCATCACAGAGCATCTCCGGGCGCAATCTACGCCCTACACCTGGGGTCACCCCTTTCACCTTGTGTTCCGTTGGGGAGATCGGCTGCGTCAGGTGAAATCGCTGCAAGAGGCTCGTCAGATCCTAGGCTTGGAGGAGACGGAGCCGAGTGCCGGGCCACGCGAAGAGGCTGCTGCCGAGGACCATCCGCAATGGCGATGGAAAGAGAAGAAACGAAAGCAACCGAGGCCGTCTACGACCGAACAAGCCCTGTAGAGACAATCTGTATTGAACAGTCTTGCGGCGGGGACCCGTGCCTAGATGCAGATAGTCCCTGAGGGTCGTTGCAGTGGTCAGGGGTCATTTTAGAGTGTTAGTGAAGCTGCTGGAGTTAGGCCTGGGCGATGGGGTCTCTGGACGCCAAGTGACAACCTCGTGAGGTGATATCTGGAACTTGCCTCTTCTTGGACGTTCGATAGAGGACTTGTGTGAGTTAGATGTGCACCTGTTGTGTACCTTTGTTTTATGTCGTTGTGCTTCCCCTGAAAGTTTTAGGTGCCCGTGTCATGATCACTGTTCTTTTGTGGGTAGGCCCCCCCTCGAGCTGGCTTCAGAGGCGGCCCCTGGGCAGAGGTCCCCGGCTAAGGAGCTTCATCCCCTCAATTACTCATGTCCTTTAAATGTCTAAGCCTTAATGTCAGGGGGTTAATAGCCCCGCAAAGAGTTTGGCGATTCTCTGTGCCCTTGAGAGATCTGAGAGCCATACCTGCCTGCTACAGGAAACGCACTTGCTATCTACAGATACTTATCGCATGCGCTCAAGGTGGTTTCCTCCATGCCAGTTTTGGTCCTCTGCTCCTACGAAGCATGCTGGGGTGGTGCTCTTGATATCGAGAGCCTTTCCCGGGTAGGTAATTGCCAAGATACATGAGATTAGAGGTAGGTTCCTGGCCATTAGAGTGCGCGTCGAATCATTCCACTTCACAATTGCCACATTATATGCCCCTAATGTACAGCAAGATTCATTCAAAGGGCAGGCTATATCCCCCATGCTCACTACACCGGACACGGCTATACTTATAGGGGGGGACTTCAATATGGTCATGGACAATGAATTGGACCGCTCTGGACACTGCTGCGGGCAGACGGGGACGCTGACTACGGCGAGGCGACAGTGGCTGGCTGATTGTGACTTGGAGGACGTCTGGAGGAGCGCACACCCAACTCTCCGGGACTATTCATTCTATTCGGCGTCCTCCAAGACTTACAGGAGCATAGAATTTTTCTTGGCCTCTTCAGAGCTTAGTTCTCGAGTCAGGGAGACCGCGATTGAACCTCGGGCTCTGACAGATCATGCCCCTATTACATTGGTGATCCACCTTGATGGTGAGGGAGCCTGGTTCCTGTGTTGGCATTTTAGGGACACCATACTGCAGTGTCGGTCGGCGGAAGAGGCGCTGCGACGAGTGATCCTTGACTATCTTAGTCACAGTGACTGATGGGAGAACTGGTCTAGAGACACTTTGGGAGGCACTGAAAGTTGTTGTTCGCGGGGAGGTGATCTCACTCTCGGCCAAAGAAAATAAAGCCAGGAGAGAGCAGAGAGCGGTTTTAAAACACAAAGTGTCGGCATTAGAGCGCTCCCACAAGCACACGGGCGTCCCCAGAGTGTGGAGGGAATTGGAGAAGGCGCATCACCAGCTGAAACGGCTGGATTGGGATCAGGCGGAGTATGCGGTAGCCCGGCTTAAACATAAATTCTATATAGGGGGTAACTCCTTTCCCATAAATTGAGAGCTCAGCGATCGGCCAATGCTATAAAGATGTATGCTGCGGACGTGGGGAGTTGTGCGGACCCTGCCTCTTATCTCACGGATTGACGGATTGTCCCACTCCGTGAGCAAGATGCGGCCTCCCTTGACCAGCCTATTAGTATCAATGAGGTGATCTCGGCGATTTCTCGCCTTAGAGTTGGGAAGTCGCCGGGGCTGAACGGCTTCACTGCACTTTTCTATAAGACCTTCTGACCAGAGCTGGCCCCGCTTCTGGTGCGGCTCTTTAACTCCTTCCTAGTGACTGGAACACTCACACCCAGCATGCTGGAGGCCACCATCACGGTCATCCATAAGCCTGGGAAGAATCCGGAGGACTGTGGTTCATACTGGTCCATCTCACTTCTAAATATCGATCGCAGAGAGGACAGCAGATGGCTCTGGCTCTTAATGCAGCACAGCAGGCGATACTAGCTCTTTGGGGATCAGACAGGGTCCCAACTCATACCTCCTGGCTTCATAAGCTGTGGTTCATCTTGGCAATGGAGAAACTAACATGGGCGTCTAGGCAGAGGGTGGGAGACATCTGTAATCTATGGAGACCATTCATTCAGATTCTGTCCACGGAATTCAACGAATTGACTTGCTCTGCATATTTAAGGGTTCTGGGGCTGCTGGGGGATGCCTAATGGTGGGAGGCTGACCAGTGAAGAGGGGAGGTAGTGGGGCCCGGGCCTCTCCTGGGGAGTGGGTAAAGGGGGTGGGTCAGGAAAGAGAGGTACGGTGGGAGTTGCAAGGGGAAGCACAGTTCTGTATTTTGTGTTCCTGTTTGCTTTGGGGTTTTTAGTTCCTTCATGGACCGGACTGTCTTCACTCACAAATCTCTGATGAAGGGCTCTTTTATTTATTTGAATTGTACTTTATTCTGTACTAGTGAGGATGTCTATTTGAAAGGCCCCATAGATAATGAAAATGCTGTTCTGGCGGTTCTGTGCAAAAACAATAATACATAAAACTGATGATACAGTGAAACATCTGCCTCATTCTGTGTGTGATGTGCTTGATGATGTGCTTTCCATTTTACAGAACAAGCTAATGTTGTAAGCTGTGTTATAACTGCAGAGCCTGTAAAGATCACAGTTAACCATATGAAAAAGTTTCCCTAAATACAGAACATACACTACGCTTAGAGACGGGGACTCATTAAGTCATTGCTGCTTTATTGAAACAAGAGGTTTTAGTATCAATTGAAAGCATCTGTAACACTCCTGTTTTGTCAATCAAAAAGCCAAGTAAGGAAACTAATTGGTTTGTGTAAGATTTATGGGTCATAAATAAGCTGTTTTCCAGCTACACCAAATTCTGCCACTTTTCTGTTATAAAGCTCTGTCAAGAGTTGAATGCTGTGGAGTGTTCTTCAACCTGGCTTTGACCTGATCGAGGTATGGGTGATGCCCTTCTTTAGCCACCATTGCTTTGTACACTATGAGAGGTGAAGGAGCCAGTGCCTGCGAGAAGGAATTCGGAAAGGGAGAAATATAGGGGAAAAACCTGCAATAGGCAGATAAACTTGGACAAAAGGAAGGTAGTCACTTTTGGAGGAAAGCAGAAAGGAAGTACAGGATGGAAGGAATAAAATAGAAAACTGGAGAACATGATTTCCATTGGAGCACAGGAACATAGTGAAGAAACTCTTTTTACAGTGCTGAAACAGGAAGTTGTCAACAGGACCTTCTTCCCTTTGGATTGGAAACTAAAGGAAGGTTCTGGAATTTCCTGGAAAGTTAGAGAAGGTTTTGCAATATTCTGGAAGGAAAGTTTTCGAGCTGTCTTGAAGGTGAGGGAGTGGTTTTGCATACATTGCAAATCCCCATTGGCTATTTAAATGCACACCTTTCTTCAATATATAGTATTTTATTTAGAGTTTGGCAGCTGGGACGCTCTGTCACAAATGTGGAGGATGTCCTGTCAGCTATTTTACAAGTGCATTATAGCCTATGATTATTGTAATATGGTAGATGGAATATCGTTCACATTTTGACGGAGAACTCCATCTGCCAAACTTTAAATAAGGCCCGTGGACATCTGTTCTTTTCAAGAGAGCTTCAGTAGTTGGCTGCCCCTAAAATAGCGTGGGCACAACATAATGGAGTTAAGGGACAAATCTAGAGCAGCGTGAGAAAGCTCCTAATGAATTTAGCCTCAAGGTAGAACTAACTGCTACTGACATCTCTCTGTTTGATCCAAGTGGTACAACAGTATACCCCCATTCAGAGCTCGTGGTGGCTATGAGAATGTACCGAAACATTTACAGATTATTGCTAGGGCGTTAAAGGAAGAATCAGGAATCCAAGGTGTTTTACTAGGAGTATATCTTTTCTAGCGAATTAGATATTGAAGTTGGCCTTGAAATATTTGAAAGTAGCACAATTCTTCAGCTTTGCATTCTAGATTATCATCAACCAGAATCATCGGAGAATGGCCTCATTTGTTGAAAGGATCTGGTAAGGTTTTAATTGGGAAATGTGAAACGTTAGATAGACTTTCCAGGAAGATAGTTATCTCAGATAGTGACTGAGTTTATCTTTCTTTCAATAAAAACATATTAAATTGAGGTCTCAAAATGAGAGTAAAATGTCATGAAGGCATAAAACAAGAGAATACACATATTTTATCACTAGGTTTCAATTCAGCTGCTGGTCTTTGGTGTTGATCTTCCTGACTTTTCATTGTCTGTCCTGGCTTAAGTTAAATAGTTAATATGCAGATCCCTTTGTTCTCAAAGTTGTCTTAAAAATTCAGAGACTGCAGGGAGCAAGGAATTTATTTGTGGAGAAGAGGGAAATGAATAAGGATGAGTACCATGAACAGACAGAAAAAGGGGATACTTTGGTAGCTAAGTGAGTGGTGTTATGACAGGAAAATGCAGACAAGGGTATAAAGTCATACCAATTATTCTGTGTAGCATTTCTGTAGTGTCAAAGATATTGCTCAAGGCACTGGCTCACCGTTTCAGTTTGTCTGTTGATCCACATCCTGAAACCCAGAAGATAATGTTTCTTAACTAACTTCCAAGTGTTGGACATAAACTCCTCAAAATTAGACATATATTGTGATCCTCTATCTGATATAGCAGTAATGAAAAGGCTGTGTAGATGAAAATATCATGGCTGGATCATTTAGCCATTTGGATTGTAGTTGGAATAGATTAGAAAAGTGAGAAGTGAGGCATCTTAGAAAACCCTTGATGGTAACCATAGTTAGAGTGGTGCTAATGTCTGTAAATATGGTGTGCCAATGCGGTAGAGGGACCTAGAAGGGCTTGCAGGAAACCAAGTGGGTTGTCATTAACAGTCTTTCCTTGAGCACTTGCTGGACAACCACAAACATTATCTTGAGAAACTGAAGACCACCAAAAAGATCAACGAACAAGATCTAAAGTGGACTTCACTCCTCAATGACAACAAATGGCTGGATCATGACACTTTCTTCAAGCTTCTTTCTGTAAGATTTAGGTGGATATGAACAAGGCTTGTTGGTGTAAATATAAGCACTTATTTGGTATCAGAAGTGTTTAGCAAAGGATCTTATCAAGCTCTTCATTATTCATCATTTTTTGTTTGTCAAGACCTTTTTGGAGGAAGCATCGGACAACTACCAACACTTTAATAAGTTGTGGAGGAACACAGCTCTGGAGAAGGTTTTCACTAAAAGGCGTATGCTAGAATGTTTTGTAATACAGGAACATAGGTAATTTGAAAGTCATATTGAGAAAAGCGTAAGCCCAACCAGCCTGTACAGTGGCATAACAAAGGCCCCTGTGGTGCGGGGGCAAGCTCCAACGGGCCCCCTCAGCACAATACCCTTGCCTGGGGGCTCTTGAGTTAGTTCAGAGGGGGGCCCTCCTTGTACTGTTCAGGGGGCCCCTTCAAGTTTTATTACGGCACTGAACCTATTGACTGTTTAGACACTGTGATTGGAAGAAACTGCAAATTTATTTGGTCAGTTCTTACTTCAAAACGTTCCCTGAAGCCCATTCATTACCAGATGTCTCCACTCCACGCTGGGGTTTTCCATGTCCAACAATTCCTTTTCTAAAAGTGAATAGCTCGGCTTGCAAGATAACAATACCTGACATAGATAGGCCATTGGGTTTTCTGGTTCACATCAGGATGTATTTGAAGTAGAACTGCCCAGCAACATTCTCTGAAGTGTCGACAAGACAACATTTTCTGGTAGGATCTGGATATTATACACTGGGGGCTTGGATAACAGCCTTTTAAAAATCTTGAATGGCTTCTGCTTCTCAAGCCCAATACAATCCAAGCGAGAGAGACTCTTTATTCAGAGAATGAAAACTATGACAGACTTTCTGTCCAAAGCCTGAGATGAATTGAGATATCCTCAATAAATATCTGACCTTTTTCATGGAAGTTGAAGACAGCCAATCACAATAGTGGAGATATTATTTGGATCCATGACCAAACACTCACCAGAAAAGACATAACTCAAATATTCAATGTTAGTGCTTTCAAATTCGCATTTTTCAGGTTTTCACTGAAGTGTATTGTTGAACACCAATTATAGATGAGATTACATGTTCTCGATGGGTGCTTAAGTCTTTGGAAAAAAACAAAATACCATCTAAATATACCACCACATGCTGGGTCAACATAGCTGAGAAAATATGGTCCATAAATCATTGGAAGACTGTGTGGCATTGCACAGCCCAAAGGGTATTGCTCAATATTCAAATTGGTTGAATGGAGTTTGAAATAATATTTTACACTCATCTCCTTCTTTTATTCTCAAAATATGGTAAGCCCCTTGCAGATTTAGTTTTATAAGGAGTGGAGCTCGTTGTACTGCTTTTGAAATGTCCTTAATACTCTGTAGAGGATACAGGTCCTTCATAGTGAGTTGATGCCGGGGTGAAATTCCTTTGATTTCTCAGGAACAAAGAATAAGGGAGTTCTGGCAGGAGAAGAATAACACAATTTTCCAGATTTTTTCCAAATATTGTTAAAGAATTTCATTATCTGGCTGAAACAGAGTACATTCTGCTGCACAGGCAAATTCTCAATGTGGAAGAAAAGAATACTGGAGGTGTTAGAATATATATATATATATATATATATATATATATATATATATATATATATATATATATATATACTGGTGACCAGTAACATCCAGAACAGTAACAACCTTCATGACAGAATTGAGATTGAGATACTAATGAGAAAGTCCTGGTTCCTAAATGAATATATGTGCTATGCTGCCCCAAATAAGGTAACCCAGAGATTACTGGATAACTGGGAGAGGCAATATTAAAGGAGACAGTCTCACAGTGACTTTCAACAGACACCTTTATTGAAAACAGATATCCCATTGACATTTAATTGACTGGGCCAGTGGAAATCGGGAACCATCAATGGCCTGGATTTGTTCTAGAATCTTGTTTGGTTGAAGGGGAATCTGACAAGAGTGGGGCCACTACTTGTCCAGAAACAGTCCATGGGCTCTGGAGTCTCCAATAAAGCAGTAGCTATTATCTTTGCCAGCAACTGGGAACTAGGAGTTGGCTAGAACCAGAAATAGTGCTGAAATAACTCCTGTAGAGAAAGAATGCCCAAAGCTAGGTTTTGTCCTGTTCCCCCACAACTGTACCTTGCAGTGGACGGAACCTGAAGTTTTCCTTAACTTCTGATGGTTGAACTTGAAGTCTTTAAACAAATTATTTTGACTGGCACAGTACAAACATAGCCCTGCCGTCTTTCTTCTTTCCTTCTTAGCTGCAGAAAGAGGCCCCTTACTTTAGCTATCTGGGTGGGCTCCTCTGTGGAACTAGGAAATTAAGAACTCACTAGATTAGAACGTCTTGGACGAAAGATTTGAGGTCCCAATCCAGAATCAACTCCTTTGGCTTTTAGTCTTTTTAACTTTCCCTCACAGGAATGATGCTAGACCTTCAAGATCTATTCAGTCTGTTCTGACAGTGACAGATTCTTAGAACTTAAAGATCTGACCAAAACATCTTGTATTTCTTCTTTAAGCCCCCGACGAAACATAAATGTCCTCTCTAGCAGGTGGTTTCAGTACTTTCTGGAGACAGCAGGTAACATACGAGATGGCATCCATTCCTACCTGTGAGATATCGGAGAGGGCATCATCAGCCTAAACACTCCTTAACTGTACCCACAAGAATGTTTCTGATCAAATTCAGGAAGAACAATTTACTTACCTGAGGTAACACTCTTTCTGGTGGATATGCTATTTGACCGCACATTCCTCACCTTTAGGTTCAAATCTGTTTATTATTTTGCAAAAACATATAACAATCAACTGCCTCATAACAATGAGCAAAGGTGGCTCCAAGCAACATCAAAAGAACAAGCAATCCCCACTCTCCCCACCCTTCCCGCAAGTACTCACCCCAAGGAGATTCCCTGCCTCCAAAGAGTTCTGTTACTAGGCGACTGTCTGAAACCTTAGTCACTAGCCACTTTTCAAAGGGGGTAAGTGGGTGCAGAGCCCATGAGCGCACCATGGGATGAGTGACCCAATGACGGACCAGCAAGTAAGTCATCCTCTCTGACTCTGGCAGTCCAAAACCCTTGTGAAGCTGCTCAAAGGGGACAGGGCTCTTGGAGTCGATAAGGTGATGAATTGGTCTGGAACCTGCCCTTTGCCATGCTTGATAAGCAGTTCAGTCCAACCCCGGTGTAAATTTGGCATTACTCATAATCGGAATCAATGAGGTTGGAAGGATGTCAGAGTCTTTCACACAGGGCCACAGTCCCACACCACTAGGGTGGCCCTAATGACGGGGAAAAAATATAATCCTCAAGCCTTCTGTGCTCATCGTAAAAACAGGATTTTCCACAGAGGATCACCCGCCAACGCTTTGTCCATAAACAGACAATGTTTCTTAGACTTTTCCACTAAGTACCGAAGCTGAGCCGCTTGGTAATAATGTAAGCTGTTGGGGACTTCCAGGCCCCCCTCCAGGGCTGAGCGATAGCTGTGTTCCCTGCTCATATGGGATCTCCCCCCTGCCTAGACAAAGTGATTGAGTTCCCCTCGTAGGGACTAAAGAATGCCCAGCTGGGCCTCTAGAGGGAGAGCCTGAAAAAGGAATAGGACCTTCAGAAGAATAGTCATCTCTATAGCCACCACTCTACCCAGCCAAGAGAGACGATAGTTCTTCCAATGGGTCAAGTCCTTCTGTACCTGCAGAAGCAGACTTCGATAGTTGATAGCCACTGTCTCTTTCACCATTGGGGCTATCTGGATCCCCAAATATGAGATCAAGATAGACACCCTTTGAAAAGGGTATTGCGCAACCTGTCAATGCAACATAGCTGGTGTCACCATTAATTTGAGGGCATGTGCCTTTTGGTGGTTGATTCAAAAGCCCGTACTTTCCCCAAACTCCTCAAGCACAATGAGAAAGGCCAGCAGAGCCCTTATAGGTTAATCAGCAAAAACAATCACATCATCTGCATATAGACTGAGAGTATGTTTCTTCCTCCAAAGTGCATCTCAGTGATATTCGGATTGTCTTGCACTCTCTGGGCAATAGGCTCCATGTAGAAAGCAAAAAGGAGGGGCAACAGCGGACACCCCTGTCTAGTTCCTCTACCAATAAGGAATGGGGTAGATGTTTGGCCTTTGACCCGAATCATCACTTGTGGCCCATGGAGTCTACTGTGCCCTGAAAGGAGTGAAAATCTAGAATCATCACACGTGCTTTTTGGGTGACAGCATAGGAGGAATACTCTGGAAAGGCCCACGATTTGAGCCTGTGCAAATCTCCAGGTGTAAAATGTGTTCCTTCAGGAGACAGAGATCTTCCCCAGCCTGCTCCAAGTATGATAAGACTGCTTTGCACTTGACCAGGTTATTAAGATCTATCAAATTAAGGGTAATAAGCTTCAGACTAGCATGAGGGGAAGGGATGGTGACAGAACGCAGTATCAGTGGGCCTGAGCTCAAGTCAAACCTCCCTACCCTGAAGTTAGAGGAAGCCAGGAAGGACCATGTATGCTCATGGACCCAAAAATTCTTGAACCCATCTGCAGTGTGAATACTCTCAAAAAACAAACCCACTCCATATACTATGAATGAACTCAGGCACAGAAGGAGTCTATGCACCGTCCGTAGCCAAAACTGTCCCATCAAAGTCTTCGGTAAGGGGGTCACCTAAAAGTGTCTGGAAAGACTGTATTTGTGCATGGATCAAAAGCATATGGGAGCCATTTGGAATGTGAGCACTCACCCAACAAAAACCACAACTGTGAACCATAAAATAACTTACTCCCACATGAACATAAGACACCAGGCAAGTCCAAAAATGTGCAGAAGGAATCACGGGTCAGGGGCCCTATTAGAGTTCCTCCAACTCTTTCAAGATGAACCAGCCAACCAGCCCCCTCCAGCCCCGGGGGTCACCTCCCACACCCACTGCTGGTCATTGAGAAAATCAGAAGGTCCTGGTGCCTCTCAAGATGTGTCCGGTCGTTCAGGTTTGCCAGCCAGTGTCCAGCACAGCCTGTCGTTCCATGGCTATAGTTGCACCATCTGGGTGTGACTATAGCTTCTATGCCGGCGGAAACACTTCCTGGCCCAACGATCATAAGGGTTGCTCAGCAGGTCTGTCTTCTCTCTGGTTTCAGTGTTCAACAGATGGCATGCCTCCGACAAGGAGTGTAGCTGATGCAATTTTCCTTCCCATCAAAAGATCAAGCGGAATGGGTGCCACAGAAGTAGGAGATACCTGTGTCCTGGATCGAAGGTATTCACTGGCCATAATGCTCTGCATTCCTGGAGGGTGAGGTCTGAAAGTTCTTGAAAGAAAGCCAGCTTGTGCCCACAAAATTGCAGAGAAAGAGTTTCTCTGGCTTTACGAAGGATCATCTCTTTAAGTTGGAAGTCGGGAACAGACCAGAATGTCAGTAGGATAAGTATTTTCCTGACCTGATGGTCCTACCCTGTGGGATCTGTCTTTTTGGATCTCTGTATCAGCCAAGGCGTGAGGATCTGGAGGAATAAGGATCTCACATATTCCCCAATGTCTGTTCCTTCCGCTTTGGTTGGTGCTCCTGTAATGCAGATATAATTACTTTGTGGTCTGTTCACCAAATCCTCTGCATGAGCCTGCAACACAATCTGTTAGTCACGGAGGTGTAATACCTCCTGTTGACACTGTTCAAGCTCCTCCTCTCAGCTGTATTTGTGACCCGTCAGGGCAGATACCCTGTCTCCTACCTCTGTCAGGTCTTGGCGAACATCTTTCAGGTCTTGGAACAGGTCTTTTTAACCATCTGCAGGTTTTCCAAGAGAGAGGCAAACAAAGCCTTCAGGAAGGATTGCATCACTGATCCCTTCCTCTGTATCTGCCTTCTTGCTCCAGCTGTGAAGGGGTCTCTCTGCTGTTGATCCCCGGGGGGTCTGGCGAGCATCTCTTTGAGGGGGCTACTACCATGTTCAGCAAGCTCTTCCTGCTATGGGTAGCAATTCTGTTAGGTGTCGTAGATCTTCTCTCAGGTAGGGGTGATCCGGGCGAATGAAAGGGCCCCAGACTAATCAACCCCTCTTTATGTGATGGCTCAGCCCAGCCCTGGAGCAGTGAAGTCTAGGCTCCACTCAGCCTCGTCTCCAGGGGGCGGGCTTCCTGTGCAGAGGCCCCAGAGAGGCAAAAGCGGTGGGAGCTCCAGGCACCCCTTGGAGTTCAGTACGAAGGATAGGCAGCAGGCCCCCTCCCCAAATAAGGCGAGTTACACTGCACTTATTTGTTTTGTAGGCCCCTCCTGTAGAGCTTCTCACTAACTTATTGCGTAATGGCTGGATGCACCAGGAAGCCTTCTCCAATCTCCACTACTAGCTGCAGACCCTGATATATATTGCTGCAGTAGCTCTTAATGGCAGTTCCGTCTGCCAAGCAAGTGTGCTGTGTGCTAGTGTGCTTGTGTGGCTGGATTCAGGCCGGGGTCCAGGCAGCATGCAGAAGCTCAGCAGGATCGCCCCCTCATTCAATAGCTCACTTGTGCCAGCGCCCAGACCTGCAGCTGCCCGTACCGCTCACTCAGTGCAATGGGGAGGCCCAGTCTCAGAAATCGATCCACTGGCACTGCCCACACTCAGAAGTGGCATCGCAAGAAGCTATCAGCACACCAAGTCTTGCATCAGCCTCCATTCGCTGTGGGCTAGAGGGTCTATCTCTAGGCCTATGCGCTCCGTCTAGGCGCTGGGGGCTATCTGGTGATGCTGGCCAGCAGGAGCGCATCAAGATGTACCCACTCCCCGTCTCTAAAGCAAGTTCTTTTTCCCATGCAGGGTGCTGGCACCAAAAAAGGAGGAGGGGAGAGATCCCTAGGCTCCTGACCCCACCATCTGGTTTGGGGGCAACACAACAAGGGCAATGTCCACACCTTTCTCCGGGGAGCGATTGAGGTCAGCTCTGCTGAAACCTCTCTCCCGCCACCCGCCTCTTCCTGCAGGTGGCGCTAGCCAGTGTCATCAGTGCTCTGCAGCCGCAATGCCCAGTCCAACGCCACCGACACCACTCTGACCTCTCCCGTGTCCTCTGGCGTCCAAGGAGGGAGAGATGTCTGTCTCGCTCTTCAGGCCACTAGGCCTCGACTGGCTGCTTCTTTGATCTGCAAGGCCTCTTCCAGCTGCCACATGCAGCGATCAAGGGCAGCATTCTCTTCCCCTGCTGAAAGTCACTGGGCTCCCAGCTGGCTACACGCACTCCCCAGCAATACGTAGCTCTAGCCGAGGACGAGCCACACTGGACCAGCTTTCCTCACAGTGCACCCTGATTGCCGTCACTTTGTGGAGTCACCAGGTGGGCTCTGGTTCCTAGTTCACACCCGACAGAGGGTCTGATGCTCTTCAGCTGGCAACCTGGGATGCTCACTGAAGTGACTTTGCAGCACCGCACCCGCGGACCACAAGCTTTGATTAAGGGTGCAGGTATCAGGCCCCGAACAGCAGCAGGCAGCTGAGGAACGACAAGGCACTTCCCAGACATCCTAGACACCGCCCTCATTTCTCACTTTTAAAAAACACCCTGGCGCTAGACTGAATCCAAAGCATTTTCAGGAGTACTCCTGAGTGCTGGAAGGTGATGTTGTGTGTCTCTATGTTAGATACATACTGCCCCTGTAGTGACAGAGCACAGCCACGTATAAGCAACATTCCTGCACAGTAACATCAGTTTCTTGACTTTTTCCCCATTAGTAGCCTCAGATGCAGAACGCCGAACAATTGTTGGTGGAAGTATGGTAATTTTAACTTGGTATTGTTTTTAGATGTTAAAGAGGTCACTCCGGGGGCGTGGTCTAGCCACAGGAAAGATGGCTGACTGATCGCCGAGCTCTGTAGCCAGGTGTGGGCTTGGGGGTGGGGTGGAGCTGGCGGGACATTGGGGGAGCCTCATTCCTTCTCCCTTCCCCCCTGAACGATAGGGGCAACTCCTGACAGAGCCAGAGGCCCTCGGTGGATCTGCAACGTGGCAGTAGAACCCGCAGCCTGCAATGTGGGAAACAGTTGGGGCTCGATTTCGGAGCAGACGGCACCTCAGCAGCGTGCAGTGGCAGGGACCTAATGGGGAGGTCTCACGCGCAGTTGCTGCAACCCTCAGGGTACCAAGAGAACCCGCGGCCTGCGCCGCAAAGAGCAGCTTCGGGCTCGATTTCTCCCAAACTCCCAGGATTACCAGCATTTCAAGCACCTTTTAGGCACTCCAGGACATACAGGGCTTTTTGCTTCTTCCAGAACTTCGCCATTCCCTGCGCTTGTCAGAGCTCTTCAGCACCTTGGGTAACAGCGGCAGCAGCAAGTACTGGGTGAGCCTTGTCGGAGGGGTCTCACGTGCGGCTGTCGGGTCCCCATTGACTCACACCACCTGCACCTTCCTGCACACCCCCTTACTATCTCTTGCACCTGGAGGGGCCCACCCGACTTGTAGCAGCGTGGAAGGCAGTGGGCTAGACTTCTTGGACTTCTACCCATGCCTTCCTCTCTATCTTCACCCACTGGACGCTGCCTTTGCCCAGAGTGAAAGCTAGCAAGGCGGCTTTTGGCCAGAGGGGCAGACTGATGATTCAGAGCACCCTTCCACCTTACTCTGACCCCTCCCTACCCTCTCCTCCCCGGTGGGCCACATTGATCAACGGACTACCACTCCAGTCACCCCGAGAAGATCTCTCATAGCCCTGAGTCAACGGGGACACACCTCGCTAAGATCACCCTCCCTCCCACACCAGGGACACACAAGTTACTCCA